>NW_020438926.1:396623-598887 GCF_000699045.2 Agrilus planipennis
TTCGCATTTTTACTTAATTGTCTGTTTAGGGTTACAATCTCAAAATTTTAAGTCCGGAGATCGTTCGAAATGCACAAATTAAGGCTTATTCGTTTTGGATAATTAAAAATGAAACAACTAGTAAATCAATTAATTAATTATCCAAAATAATAGCGTTCATTAACTCACTCTGCATATACTCTAGGGAGAGAATTGGTATAGTACAATAACTACATTTTGCTTGATATTCAATAGGAACATTGTCAATAAATGAACAATAAAATTTTGTTTTTCATAAAAATTGAAAAATCCGAAGAAAACTTAATTGTTCTGAAGTGTCTCCGGACTAAAAATCGACAGTTGATAGATAACCTTGTAGTCTGTTATTAATAAATCTTGTATTTTATATGTATGTGACTTGTTAAATTTTGGGTAGCATTTTCGCTGGAAACATAGAAGGAAAAGCTTTCTGACATAAAACTTCATTTTCCTTTTAAAAAGAGTACTTTGAGAACTTTATATTTAATATCTTCAGTAAATTTAATAACCATAACTTGTAATTATTTTTTTAACTTTCTTTACTTTCATAAAAGGTGGTTTTATTTTTATATTTAATGTTTTTTGAAATTAATTCTAATACGTATATGGTTTTTGCGATATCATTGTTCTATAAAATCATCATCAGGTACAATAACGTAAATTTTTCACTTACGTTAAATTTATTTCTGAGAATTAAAAATTTAGTTGTTTGTTCTCAAAGTACAAATAAACTCTGAAATTGAAGTTATGGTCGCTGTTATTGTTACCATTATTGAACGTTAGGACTTAATAGAAAAGCATTTATTTATTTATTGTTAAACTAAAATTTGTTTAAAGTAGTCCTGCACTCACTATATATTCAGTAGATTCTATTTTTGATTAATTTAATTTAAAAAATATTAATTTGTTAAGCTGTTTTCAAAATTGTATAGTTCAAATTCTACAAATACTTGAATTTTATTAACATTCATATGATTGATGTTACGAAAATTTCTTGTTATGATTTCATACACTGTTATAAATTTACAATTGTTACAATTTACTAATGGGTACTTTTTCCAAATTGTTAGATCTTTTACTTTAAATTGTATCAAAATAGTTTTTTTTTTCTCAAAACTGTAAAGTAGAAATTTTTCAAAAACTTTATTAAAACATTTAGTAGAAGTTATAGGTACATTGACATTTTTCTATTTTGATTAGTTGTCTGATAGTAAGCAAAAGCTTTTTATTTGTTTAAACTTTAAGTATTTGAAATCGTTATTATAGTTTGAAAGTATTTATTCGTAATAAGTAAGTATTATTCCAAACTTTTCAATAACATACAATTAGCCATTCAAAATACATTTCTTTTGCTCGAAAGCTTTCATTATTTTTTTACTTTTCCAAATATTGTTTGAAGTCACCTTTTTTATTTTAATTTTATTTAAGATATACATTAAAGCAAGGATTTCATTTGATTTGTCTTAATTAGAGATAATTAAAACATTTTAGAAGGCATATTATATTTGCCACCTTGTTCTAATAATAACAAATGTTTTTTATTGAAATGAGTTTTCAGTAGACTAACTTTTTAATGCAGTACCTACCTACCGATCAGAAGCGTGTAATTAAAAAATGAGAAAAGCTTTTACGCAAAACAAAAAAGTATAGAAAAAAGTCATGACTTTCACGGATTTCTTTTGTTTTCTTTTAAAATCCTTTCGAGGTATGTAATTTATGTAGGCTTGCGTCAGCCTTTGTACCCAACTAAATGGTTAGTTAAGTACTTATTGTCCCGAAATCATCGACTTGATTAAATCTGCTTCAATTAAATGAATGTTAATTACCATTTTTAATGAGGGCGCATGCGCGCTTTCTCAGTCCCTATTACGAAAAGCTTTTTCTTCAATGTTTGTTCCGCGAAAATGTAAAAGCGCCAGCCAGTACGCTGACGGCTGTGGTACAGGACGGTGGTGATTGAGAAGTAGCGCGACGCGACGCGCCGGGAATGCTGCAAAAGCATGCCGCTTTTCGGGGTCGTAAAAGTATCTTGTGAAAAGTGTTAAAAGCGCGAGTTTTTATTGTGTTTAGTGACGAAATTTTTGATTTTTACGGTAGTGTTAGTTATACTGCGTTCGAAGCGTTTACCGAACTTTATAAACTTTTTGGAAATGCAGTTGGACATGGAATTGGATTGAATAAAAGGGGGAACGGTGAGTCCTAATTTTTGTAACAGTTGGGCCGAAATTTTCAACAAACTGTCATTGATATTTGTTTTAATAAAACACAATTTGTTGAGAATATTGGCAATTCTGTAATGTCTTTTATAGATACATCGATTTATATTTATATTGGTAATTTGGAGCACTCATTGTCCCCTAAGAGATTAATGAAATTAGTCAGGTATAATTCATAAGTTCTATTTTTACGTATCCTGTCAAAAATCGTTTAATTTTAATATAGTTCAACATATTTTATTTCAATTTTTTAAAAGTTGTATTAATTGACAACAACAACCATCGTATATTATAGACGAATTTCATTTACTGGAGATATAAAGTACAAAAAAAAGATTGTAGGTATACTTTGGGCACGTATTCTGAATTTTTTGCAAACTAAAAGAATTTTCTAATTAATGATGATCCAGTGTTTTTTCTACATGTTCAGATAAATTCGTTGTTTTCAAACAAAAACCTAATTAATCTATGACAGAATTCATTTTCCTTGCTTACTTTTGAAAACTTTGAAAGAGAAGATATTACATATTGTTATTATTTGAACAGCAGGTATTCGATTTTTACGGTAAATCTCAACGACTGACTTTTAAATGACTTTGCAAGGTTTATGAGTATCCCGAGTCAAAAAATTGGGACTCATTTTGTCCTCATTTGATCTCAATAGAATTTGTAGGGATATTTCAAACTACAAGACTCAAAAGTCTCATTTTATCCGCGGTTTTCCCGTATCAGGACAAAATGAGACTTTTAAGGAGTAAAGATTATTTAGGAAACCTCATTTTGTCTTCAAAAAGTCTCATTCTTTTCTTGTTGAGGTTAAATTGAGGACTATTGCCATAGGATTGCAGACATTGAGAATAAAATGAGACTTTTTAGAATCCAATGTGATGAGTCTTATGAAAACTTATTGAGGTATCTGAGATTAAAAACGTCTAAATGAGGAAAAAATGAGTCTAAATAGTTCATTTGAGGATAAAATGAGTCCCAATTTTTCGACTCGGGTATATTCAAAAGTCAATTCCGTCAATTGATGCACTTGCAGTACCTTATTCAGACAGAAATCTTATTCGACGTACTTGTTTTATTTTCGATTCTCTCATTAAATTTTATCATAAGAATTGAAATATGATTTCGTGTGGTACGTTTGTTGAACGGTTCGTTGGTTAAGTACAGTTGACGTCGCGGCGCCCGACGTCGGTGGTGGTAAGTTGGACATCGTCGCAAGTCCGCCGATTTGCGACAACAGTTTTATGGAAATGGTTGAACGGTTTCTTTGTTGGTTTCTATTGTCATTTGAAGTTATACAGAGCAGAGGAGACGTGGGACAGCCCGTCCATTGTTAGGAATTTAGGGGTCGAACGTTGTAATGCAAAAAACTTATGCTTATTCGTTATTACAAGTTCATTTTCATGCATTAATTTTCTGAAAATGCATGAGAATAACCACATAGCCTTCCTTGAAACCTTCAACATGTTTAATCTATTTTCCCGCGGAAGGAGTGATAACCCATCCCAGGGTTAGAAATTTTGAAGGCCTCAAGGACGAAGAAGACGCTGAATTATATATTTCTGACGATTTTTTTCCGATATCGATGCTGTGTTTTCTTCCGGGCTTTTTGGCCGTGGTCCGTGAAATCTTGCTCTTCTTGCTTGGAAAAGCAAGATTCCACTGACCACGGCCAAAAAGCCTGAAAGAAAACACAGCATCGATAGACGCCGGCCGTGAAAGCCTAAGAACTTTTTTCCGATAGACGATAGCTTTCGGGCTCCGACGCTATTATTTCGGAATTTTGTTGATATATCCCTGGGTCGTGTTTGCATATTGGGCGACCGTCTAATTTCTGGCAAACCTTATCATGTATATTCTTAATTAAGCCATTCTTCCTTCAGGACGTATTACAAGTCGACCTAATGAAATTTTGTAATACAATCAGCCCCGGTTATTGTTGTTTGATGTTAGCTGGCAGAAAGGGTTTGCCGCTGCGATACAACGAAATCCCTAAACTAAACTCCCTCTGTCTCTCTCTTCGTACACACACGTACCTTCACCTACATGTTATTAGGATGGGAAGGGGAGGGGGAGGATGGCCGAATAAGAGAGTGAGCCGTATTGTTCTCAAATATTGCAATTTCTTCATTGTTTAACGAATTGGGAATACAATAAGGGGCTTCATATTCAGCAACCAAGCCGAGACTATAGAATGACCGTCGCGACGACGTCGACGACGCCGTCGACGTCCTAGTGAGCCCTCATAAAGGAATGCGGTACCGCTATTGTTTAACCCGGAATAGGCACCACTATACTCATACTCATCCGTCGTCGTCGTTACGTTATTATGACCAGAGTGGCGTCTTTCGCTTTTCGCCTTTCAATAAATTCTAGTAATAATCCTTTTCCTGACTTCCGTCAACTGGTACATATACATGAGATATATATATAGGATGCTCCGAAATTATTTAAATATGCTTATGTATTATAAAAATAACATCGGTTATAACAACAATTCTGATGTATTAACGTCAGGTTTTACTACTCCCGCAAATTTACCATTCAAACCGACGTCAAAATTTTCGGTAATAACGACAGTATACATCACAACATCCACTTGACTTTGTTGGCACTTATTACCACTGTCATACCTATGGACTACATAGTGCAAAATCTGTGTCCGAAATTGTTCACTTTGTCTTGCAAACTTCTGTTAATAACGACACTCGGTTATCATCATCATCATAAGGTCGTCAGTCCTAAGACTGGCTGGACACGTACCTCAACTCTTTCCTATCCTGAGCTAATATTCGTATTTCCCTAAAACTAGAACAGCCCACATCCTTAACTATTTGGGAACAGTAATCTAACCTAGGTCTACCTCTACCCCTCCTAACTCCTGCTTCTGCCTCTAATATGCCTCTGATTAGACCCTAATGCCTAAGAAGGTGTCCTACCAACCTATCTCGCCTATTTTTTATTGACTTCCATAGAGTCCTCTGTTCTCCTATTTTTTCCAATACCTCTTCATTCTAACCTTCTCTATCCACTGTATCCCCATCATTCGCTTGCAACACCACATTTCAAACGCTTCCAGCTTTTTCTTTTCCGCCGTGCCCACTGTCCATGTTTCGCAACCGTACAACGCCGCGCTCCAAACATACACCTTTAACAACCTTTTTCGAATTTCTAAATTAACCGTTCGCGAGCATAGAAGTGACTTCTTTTTATTAAAGGCGACACGACTCTGCGCTATCCTCTGCTTTATATCCCTACTACTCCTTCCATCCTGACTTATCTGACTTCCTAGGTATCTAAAATCAGCCACTTCTTCTAATTTTTCGTCTCCTTCCTTTATATTCGCTCTTTCCCTACTTCTTCCCCCGTATACCAGTATTTTATTTTTACTTTTATTTATTTTCATACAGTACCGATCTGTCAATACCGCTTCCATTTTATTTAAAGCTAACTCGTTTATAATATCAAAATATATTCGCACGGTTCCTAGAGTGACCGTTATACTGTAAATCATTATCCTTGTTATCCTTTTAGCTACAATACGTACGTAGCTATTAGTAGGAACATTCAAATGCCTACAAACAAAAATATATAGATTAAGCTTTTGGCGAATCGGTGGTCTAAAGTCCAAATAAAATTAGGAATGTTCCTCGACGCTATCGACGAAATAATGAGCATTTTGATCAATTACAACCTGGACCCAACATCTGAAGGGTTTAATTTCATATAATACCGATTTTATTACAATTCGGTGTGATACACCCTATATCTTAAAGTACTGTTTTAATATTCCTCGTAGAATGAGGAAGACGCTTTGCGCCCTGACACAGATATACTACATGATATCGTTGGTTGTTGACACGGTCGCGATTGCAAACGCCAACTCGCCGATGTAAAGCGCCGCGGCGGTGTCGTCGTTTCAGAAGAAGGCGCTAGAAGAAACGACATTTTAGTAAAAAGAGTAGCAAGTGCACGGTAGTAGATGTAATAAGAAACATCTTGTCGTAGGTGCACGTTAGGAAGGAGGTGGGCCCTCCTTTGGCTGGTTGCTTTACATCAGAATCGACAATGTAAGGCTCTTAAACAATAGCTATTCCGCACCCACCTAACACAGCAGAAGCGGAAACAAAAAAACAGCTAACAAAGAACGCGCTTTCAATTGTCACTATTCAACTCTTGCAAAATAAAAGAGTAAAGCCGTGGATTCATAAAAGAAACTTGGTCCGTGTATTTGAGAATGATAAAAGCTGCGGGAACAAACATACAATGAGAATCAAGAGGCCTTTTGTCCCGATAACTGACGTCAGGTCTCCACCGCCAACCCGACGCGCCACCGTCGTCGTCACCGTCCGTCGTTCCTTCGCCTTCTTCATCTTCTTCTGGGACTGAAATCGATTTGCAATCGGAAAGTTTTTTAAAAACGATATCCATTCGCAGCTTTAAATGGCGACCTAAAAAATGTCGCCTATAGAATTTCATCTGACCCACATATGTCTATAAATCTACTTATAGCTCCTGTAGTAAGTCATCTTTCCTTATTTTTTTAGAAAAACGATTAGTTTATTAATTAGGATCATGAGGTTACGGGCTAGGGTAATCTAGAGGAGGAGTTTCAATATTAAATTGGTATTTTTCACAACAATTCTTAGCACTTAGGCTCTAAGAGTCACTCAAATTAGGTTTAGACCAGTGAAACTGTTTGTCAGAGGGTGTACAGATTAGTTATAGGATGTCAAATCTGTCAATATTAAATTGTTTTTCATATTGTTGATTGTAGACTTTCACTGCCGGCGTCGAATCTGGGTGAGTTGTTTTCCGGGCTGATGGGCCGTGGTGTGTTGGGTTGTTTTCCCGACGTTTCATCCACAACTGTGGTGGACATTTTCAAGGGCATCTGTTGCGAAACGGCGAAAAAAAAAAAACTTTTGGGTGTTTCATTCCCACCAGCCAGTAATGCTGGTGGGCGGGCAGTTCCTCCGGACTACGCCGGTAGGTAGGGCGGAAGGCCCTCTTCAGCCTGCTTTCAGGAATCGTGGGAATGGGTGGGTGGTGGTTCGGGTGAGAAAGATGAGACGGATGAAATAAAGACAGAAGAGAATGAAAGCTCACTCTGCATATACTCTAGGGAGAGAATTGGTATAGTACAATAACTACATTTTGCTTGATATTCAATAGGAACATTGTCAATAAATGAACAATAAAATTTTGTTTTTCATAAAAATTGAAAAATCCGAAGAAAACTTAATTGTTCTGAAGTGTCTCCGGACTAAAAATCGACAGTTGATAGATAACCTTGTAGTCTGTTATTAATAAATCTTGTATTTTATATGTATGTGACTTGTTAAATTTTGGGTAGCATTTTCGCTGGAAACATAGAAGGAAAAGCTTTCTGACATAAAACTTCATTTTCCTTTTAAAAAGAGTACTTTGAGAACTTTATATTTAATATCTTCAGTAAATTTAATAACCATAACTTGTAATTATTTTTTTAACTTTCTTTACTTTCATAAAAGGTGGTTTTATTTTTATATTTAATGTTTTTTGAAATTAATTCTAATACGTATATGGTTTTTGCGATATCATTGTTCTATAAAATCATCATCAGGTACAATAACGTAAATTTTTCACTTACGTTAAATTTATTTCTGAGAATTAAAAATTTAGTTGTTTGTTCTCAAAGTACAAATAAACTCTGAAATTGAAGTTATGGTCGCTGTTATTGTTACCATTATTGAACGTTAGGACTTAATAGAAAAGCATTTATTTATTTATTGTAAAACTAAAATTTGTTTAAAGTAGTCCTGCNAAGGTAGGGCGGAAGGCCCTCTTCAGCCTGCTTTCAGGAATCGTGGGAATGGGTGGGTGGTGGTTCGGGTGAGAAAGATGAGACGGATGAAATGAAGACAGAAGAGAATGAAAGATTATCTGTGGAATATTACTGCCCCAGCATTTGCCTAAGTGATCCAAGGAAACCACAGAAAAACTTGGACCAAGGCAGACGGGCGCGGAATCGAACCGGCGTCCTCCCGAATGCTAAGCAATGGTCTAGACCTCTAGGCCATGCCGCTCGGTTATTCGATGGACATTTGTGTCTTATGTACTTTTATGCCCTTTTCTTTTTTTTATTGAACTTGTTCTTGTGTTTATATATTTCAATGGCCGAAGAAGGCATGAAAGTACATAAGAACTGACTACCGACATTAAAAACAACTACCATAGCCAAACAGAACGCAATCAACCATGGAACATCAACCAAAACCCACACCCCCCACCCAGAACGATATAAATACGAGAGCAGTTGTCGCCGTTTCGCAACTGAGAAAACTTCGATATCGCCCTTGAAAATATCCACCACAGTTGTGGATGAAACGTCGGGAAAACAACCCAACAGACCACGGCCCATCAGCCCATCATTCTAATTTTCTCCTTGAAGATTCGAGTTAGGTAGTTCGACTGTTTATTAAAAATTATATTAGAAATAATGCTGTAGTAAGAGAGGTCTACTATTAATTTTAATTGGTTTAAATTAACTCTTCCTACTGTTAGTATCTTTTTAATTTTTAGTAGGATGTTTAAACGTAAGCAGAGCTTTTCA
The DNA here is from genome assembly GCF_000699045.2 of Agrilus planipennis. Classification (NCBI taxonomy): domain Eukaryota; kingdom Metazoa; phylum Arthropoda; class Insecta; order Coleoptera; family Buprestidae; genus Agrilus; species Agrilus planipennis. The sequence goes on from NW_020438926.1 coordinate 405,459, forward strand.
ATAAGGTCGAGTAGAAATGTGTGTGTATACGTATGTAGATGTAAAAGCTCCGGGTTGTCTGTTGGGCACAGGGCGCGCGGCACGGCACGGAACGGCGCGGCGCGGACTTTTTCATATTTCCCTTGCAGTCTATTCGAAATTAACGCTATATTCAAGAGCATTCTGAAAGACGTCATTGTGGCTACAATTTAGACTTATTCATGGCATTTTCTAAAGGAGCCAGTTTGTTGGCGCAACTCGAAATATTTTCAGAAGATGAAATTTCTCCATTGTCAACGGTTATATGTATGCTATACAGTCCCAGAAGGTGTATTAGCCATTAGTTTCTTATTTTTTTAATTCTCCAGGATTAGTTAACTCTTAATACTTCTGATTGGTCACTTTCAGCGTCCCATTGTTCTTATAGCTAAATTAGGTACAGTAACTTTTCTTGTTGCCCTGACTACCCCTCTTTTGGTATCGTATTAAATTTCGGTTTTGTTGTCTCAGCTGATCGGTTTCGAATTGTTCGCACCGGTTTGTTGCTGCTAATGTCAACGTGATTATTGCGACAACACGTGTTTCATTTCGGTAATAATTTTGAATTTGAGTCATCCATCAAACACCATTATCGTCATTGATGGGCTGTGTGAACACAGGAGAAGTTATAAGTACTTATATTTCTCGGTGGTCTTGTTCCACAGCTGCTTTTTGTGCGGTGCTTTCGCCCTGCAAACGGCTGTTGTTGTATCGGGTTGACATGAACAGGGGGTGGAGTTGCGGTGACTTAATGCAGTCAACACCATGTCAATTATAACGAGCACGGGGGGCCTCGAACACCTTTCATAAGCTAGAGTAGGTATGACATTTGTTTGTAGAGCTTAAAAAATACGAATTAACGAAATGAAAGTGTTACACTGTTTTAAGTCTAAATATTTTTATACAATTTTAATAAAACGGCTTAAAAAATGTAGGGTTGTTTGGAAAGTCATTTCGTTTTTTCCCGACAGAGGATTTAATTGTATTCTTTTGCACCCGACATCACCTTTAAGCCGTATAATTTTTATATGCTTTGAGAGCTCATATAGCAAGGCTTGTGTGTGAAAACTTCCAATTAATTCTACGCAGTAGTTTTTGGTTGGTGCCCTTTTAAATATGGAGAGCGATAAGCAGCATTTTCGACATATCTTACTGTTTTACAACAGAAAGGGTAAAAATGCTGTTCAAGCCAGAAAGAAATTGACTGATGTGTATGGAGAAGGTGTGTTGACGAAAAATGGGTTGTATACAACAAGGTCAAACGCAAGAGGTCATGGAGCAAAAAAGATGAACCGGCTCAAACCATTTCCAAAGCCGATATTCACCAAAAAAAAGTGATGCTGTCTGTTTGGTGGGATTTTAAAGGAATCGGTTTTTTTGAGCTTTTACCGGATATGATGCACTTCAACAGAAAAGGTCAGAACTAATCAACAGGAAAGGTGTAGTGTTTCACCAAGACAACGCGAGACCTCACACAAGTTTGGTCACTCGCCAAAAGCTTTTACAGCTTGAATGGGATACAATGCTACACCCACCATATTCTCCAGACCTGGCACCATCGGATTATTATTTGTTCCGGTCACTCCAAAATTTTTTAGACGGTAAAACCTTCACCTCAAATGAGGAGGTCAAAAACCTCCTCGATCAGTTTTTTGCCAGCAAAGACCAAAAATTTTATGAGCGTGGAATTACGCTACTACCAGAAAGATGGCAAAAGGTGTTGGACCAGAACGGTCAATATATAATTTAATAAAGTATTTGTTTATTATACGAAAACTATCTTTCATTTCCACAAAAAAAAAAAAACGAAATGAGTTTCCGAACAACCCGATGTAATAGAAGACTAACTTCTACTGGTATATAAGTAAGTGTTTTTGAATTTTCTTGTATATGCGTTAAGTATAAAAAGCATGCCGAGGGTGGACAGCAGTGTATTTATCTTTGCGAAGTAAATTTTGGGAATTCGCCTCTTGTCGTCGTTCTACTTGCCGTCTACCTCGTCATTCTCGGCTGATGCATTGTGTTAAATTCCGATTCACTAATAAAGGCCGTGTCTTTCGATGATATAACGACGACAACAACCAACAACAATACTAAGTGGCCCTATTCGGCACACAGATCCGAAGAAAAGACGTAAATAATTCTATTTCACTTGTTCCCCGAGTCGGCGATGCGATGCGATGCGATTCAGAGCCTGTTAAAAATATCAATAGCGCGAGGCAGATAACTCGCGATGTGGCGCTTTTGTGCCCGAGATGAATATTATAAAGGGACAAAGATTCTCTACAATACAACGGCAATGGGGGGCGGACGGGCGGGCGGCTGGCACAATGAATACAATACAATAGTGTGTTGTATTCGGTATTGTATACATATAATAGAACTATAGAAGCAAGCTTAATGCCATTTCAAACTCGTGTTATCAGCGACGCGAGGCGACTCGACGCGACGCGACGCTTCTATAGACCAGCCATCATCGCCGCCCGCCACATGTGCACTCGTTCTCTTACTCATACCCATCCGTTCGTCTCTATATTATTTTCTTTAGTCCTTCTTTGTCTCTATCATCGTTTATCGAAAACGACGTAATACATGTATCAAAAGTAACAACCCCTAATATACGGATAAAGCAAAATGTTTGTCGAACGTAGAAATTCACATTTCTTTGTCGGCATTTTTTACTTTTTATGTTGCGTGAGAGAAAATGCATAATTTGCTGGACATGTTGGAATACGGTTCTTCAACCAAGTTTATCTAAAATCTAAACATATCTCCTACTCTGTTGAAAACTGCCTAAAACTAGCCGAACTCTAAAAATCTTTTTTAAATTATTAGAACAGGAGTTCTACACAAACATTCCAGTTTTAATTAACAGTATAACAAGCCGTGGTATGGCTCTGGACTCTGTGTGTGGCGTCACTGGTGCGACCCTTAAGGTCTACACGAATAACTTCCCAGTACAGGAAGCAACTGATTCAAATCAACTGCTAGTACAGAAATGCAATATCTAGTAATGGATAAAAATGTCTAATTACATATACTAAAAATTTAAAATTTTCCAGAATTTAGTCTTTTTATTTAAAAATTTCGGTCAAATTTCAAAATATGTTGAAAACCGCGATTTTTAAAATTAAACCCTTTAAAATAACTTCCCTATTTACTGGGAAGTTAAAAATTCCATAGAGGTAAATAATTTTTATTAATCTAGAAATTACTACTAAGAACTATATCAAAATTGCATACTGTGTTCTTCGTTGAGGCACGCGTGCTGTGTTTACCGCCACTAAGGAGTTCAGGGTGGGGCAGCTGCTGCCCCTTAATGTAGTGACTGTCAATTTTTATACTTTTTCCCGAATTAACGATCGACGCATACAACCTTTGATGTAGCCCTAAATTTCATTATCTTTTGTTTGCGTCCACCACTATCTATAATACAATAGAATATACGACGCGACCGTCATGTATCGGCTGGTGTGTAACGTCATTAATGCACTAATGCTCCCGGAGCCATCTCTTAAATATTTTTTTAGCGCCTTTATGCCCTTTCATGGCTTAATTCCTTTCAGTGTTGTGCGTGTACCAACACCATTATCAATTGGATCAAACAATGGATGGGCGTGTGGTTGGCGTGATGTTCTTCTGTCATAATCTTTTTCTCGCGGCTTATTTTTCAAAGGATACACCCGAGCCGTCTGCATCCACTCGTGGTGTAATAAAAAAGGGACTTACCGGTCGGAAAAAGAAATAGATGACGCGAAATAATTAACTTTGTAATGAAGGTACCACAACAATCGAAATGCGAAAAGGCAAACATCATTAAAAGATGATTTTATTATTTATTTTGAGTTTTTTTTGTCTTTTATTTAAACACGCACCTCCAACTGCCTTCTACCCTGAACCAATCATGGCATTTCCTGAAAATTAGTACATCTCAGAATCACATCCTTATTATAACCATCTGCGAACACTAATCTAATCTAGGTCTTCCGCTGTCCTTAGCTCCTCTTCTGTGTCAGGTGTCAGTAACTTAGTGTGCAGGTACCCAAAGGGCGATTATGGTTTATGTAGTGACAAATGTTTGGATTTGGTAACAAATTAGCGACAAATTATGATGCAAATTGGTAAAGGCAAACGCGGTCAGTATGGTAAATAGTATTTTTTATCGTTAAGTTAAGGTGTATGTTTGGAGCACGGCATTGTACGGGTGCGAAACATGGACAGTAGGCGCGGCGGAAAAGAAAAGGTTAGAAGCGTTCGAAATGTGGTCTTATAGGCGGATGATGAGGATATCGTTGGTAGAAAAGGTTAGAAATGAAGAGGTATTGGAAAGAATAGGAGAACAGAGGACTATGGAAGTCAATAAAAAACAAGCGAGATAGGTTGGTAGGACACCTTCTTAGGCATGAAGGTCTAGTCGGAGACATATTAGAGGCAGAAACAGGAGTTAAGAGAGGTAGAGGTAGACCTAGATTAGATTACTGTTCGCAAATAGTTAAGGATGTGGGCTGTTCTAGTTTTAGGGAAATGCGAAGTTTAGCTCAGGATAGGAAAGAGTGGAGGTACGTGTCCAACCAGTCTTAGGACTGACGACGTTATGATGATGATGATGATGAAGTTAAACATTTTTACCCTTAATAAGCATCTGCAGATATTAGCATGTTCATGGCGGTTACCCTCCTACCAAAATGGACACCGAAGCGGTACGTCAAGGCAAGGTGTCGACACGGGAACCTGTCGGCGCAGTGCGGTGCGGTGCGGTACGGTGCCCATCAGCGTGTAATTTTCAGGGCAATTCTCTTCTTTTATTTTTCTGAATATGATTCGAAAGGCGCGTCCTTTATTTACACAATTATACAGAAGTGACTTCTTTTGTGCTCCGTTCACGGCCGGTGCATTCGGCTATTCTTTTCTCGGCCATTGTGTGCGCTGGTTGCCGTACAAGCCGACTATTGTGTGTTTAATGTGTATGTGCACGTGTATGTATGTACGTATGTATTGTTACCCGTTTCCTCCCGACTCCCACCTCCCCCCTTTTCCCATTCTCTCCGTTATCCTCCCGCTCTCACGTCCGTGAGCACGCGATGGAATGACTTTTTTGTGTTCGTTCCTATTATACTTTGTATATATGCGAAGACAATTGTCTCTTTTATTCTTGGGGATTTTTAAAGGGCCTTTATTGTTCCATTTAAAGATGGCTCTCTTTCTCTCTCGCGCCTCGATTTCACGACTTTTTGTAGCCACCGTCTCTATCCATTGTTACCGTTACTGCTACCACTGCCTTCCGTTTTGTTCTTGATTACGGTGTTTCACTTCCTGTATATACTGGGCGATTGCATAATAAATGTGGAAATCAATAAGGAAATGACGAGATAGGATAGTAAGCGTTCTACTATCCAATCTCTCTTACCGTAGGACACCTTCTGAGATAAGAGGGGTAGTACTAGAAGCACAAACAGGAGTTGAGAGCGAGACGAAGATCCGTTCGTAAATAGTTTGGGATGTAAGATATTCTAATCGTTTTAGGGAAATGTGAAGACTGACTCAGGAAAGGAATGATTTTTTGTCTAACCATCATTCTTTAAATTAATATTTCAAAAGCTTTACACCTCCTTGCACCCATATCTAGTGGCACCTCATTTACTCGCCAATCATTTTCAATCAATATCTGACAGTAGGTACCTAAATAGATATCTTAATTTTACCATTTCACTAAAATCCGTATACCATATAAATTTCTATTAATTAGAACTATAAAAAAATCAACGGTAACAAAAAAGTAATAAAAGGGCTCAGCAAAACGCATATAAGAGCATCTGACTGAACGAACGACTAGCTGACTGGTCTGGCTTTTCTATCGTGTCGCACCTACCCACGTCAATTAAATTAATTTCCAAGGGTTTTTTTGTGATGTAGAGAGACAAACATCGTCAAGTACGTCGTCGTCGTCGTGGTGTGTATGTGTGTACGGTATTCACCACACACGGCGCCCGTCGTTTCAATTAAACCCCCGCCCGCACAAATACAATGTTCATTCTTTACCGACCGCAGATATTAGAATTTTAACAAAAACGAAAAGTGTATAGCGGCGCAGTGGTATTAGTTTATTGTCGAACGGGCGGCTGTTGATGACGATGACGCGGCGGCGACGCTCGGCGTCGACCATTGTTAACGGGGATCCTCTATATGTCAACGCGTACTCAAATTAATACACAATGGCCGCCGCGAGGGTGCTTTGTTATTGGATCGTATTGTGTCCCTGTCAATTAACCTGTATTGAATGAATGTCTGAAATACGGCCAAGACAATGCTTAGGTACACCTATACCTAATATATTACCTCAACAACCACGAGTCGTAGTTCGCAGGGTGTCCTGCACGTACTCCGTCGTGGCGTCGTCAAAATACGCAGGTTTTACCAAAATCTATTACTTGCTCTGGTTATATTTTGATTTGATGAATAGGCTGAGGCTTTCTCTCAAGATTTGATGACCCTTGTACAGCATTGGTTCTCCTCCTTCGGCGAGTACATTAATTCTATGTTTCGTCAGCTGTTATGGTTGACATCTCCAAAACAACCCGAGCACAACAGCAACGAAGGATTTTTACATCCTCGCTAGGTTTTCTAAGAGTGCCAACCACAGCAGCTTGCTCATGAAATGTCAGATAAACTAGTCATCGCAGAAGAAAGAGAATTAATTCTGCATCACAGTCATCTGGTCCGAATATGGAGCCCTTTTTAATTTAATTTTTGTATTTTGTCAATTCTCATAAAATTCTGTCTAGAGCACTGGCATTGAACGTTTTAGTTCATACAATCTATTTTGCAACTTTTTGAAAATCATGTTAATCCCAAAAATCTCGGCTTCAGGAAAATTTCATCATTATAAGGTCGTCAGTCCCAAGACTGGTTGGACACGCACCTCCACCTTTTCTCCAAAACTAGAACATCCCATATCTTTAACTATTTATGAACAGTAATCCAATTTAGGTCTATCTCCTCTTTTTAGCATGTCCTACCAACCTATCTCGCCTATTCCATCTGTAGATTTTCTGGAATTCATTAATTGCAAGTCATATTTGTTATTATTTGGTTTTACCATTGTTATAATCCGTGGCGCAGACCAACATTCGTGCGTCTGCAGATAATACAACTAAACGTCCTCACTGATGTCCTCTTGGTGTGAGTTTAAGGACGTTTTAATCGAACTTGAGTCATTAGATGGTAAAATAATAAACCAATATGTTATAAATTGCCTTGGGAATGACGAAGACCGCTATCTAATATGCACAGAGAATGGCCACGGCCGACCGACCATCGCTTCGGACGGTGTTAACTTATGAAAGCGCCTTTGTCAAGGAACACAATGCCCTGCGTAGCTGCTGTTGTCCGGTCGGGACTCGAGCTGGGGAGCGGGCGTCTTTTCTCTTTCTCCCCATACATATAACTCGTATGCTCACATTCAAAGGCGTCGGGAACGCGTCTTTCCCTACAAATCTTTTGTATGAGGGCATATTGCGTGGACTTTAGAACGGTGTTAGCGGGTTGCTACTCTGCGATGTGGGAATTTTCATCGACATCGATAATTATCTTCGATACTGATTGAAGAACTAAGAAAATACAAACTTTTTGCGTAGAACTTTAGTAGTTTGTGACTGTCAGTGTGCTTCTAGTCCTTTCAGGGTCTAGAAGCAAAAGCTGCTTCAAGGGCTAAAGCACTTTAAGTGAGGGCGTTAGACTTAAAGACCTTTGCCTAGCTCTGTGTGTACCCCCGTGTCTTGCATTACTGGAATGTTGCTTTCAGAACCCTAAATTATCTATTTGCCAAATACTTTGACTGTAATAAATAACTAGTCAGTGTTTATCTTAACAATAACATCATTATCTATTGTACGTATATACATTCGTTGTCTTGAACAATAAAAATTATTGAATTACGACACGATAATTCCAAATTTAATCAGGATTTACCTACTGGAAACAAAATCTATTACCTTATTATTTGATACATGCGGTTTTTGTTCGATTACGAACAATAGATGAGCGAGAGATATACGTGTGTTATGTAACGAAAGACGGCTCAGCAGTGAATGAACAGTGCTCTCTAAAGTAAGAATAACTTTAAAAACATTTTGCTGATTGTTTGAATTCAATTTTCAAAATCTACTTCATCTTATTTTATTACGAAGCTATAAAACTGCTTGAAATATTATTATCTTAAGCGTTTTGCTGATGTGGTTAATTTCAATTGCTGAAATACTGGTTGTTGTCTGATGCCAAAATTGAATGCAATTTGTTTGGGTTAAGTCTGTTTTGTAAATAAAATTCGATAAATATCCGAAACTTGGTAAAACTTTAGTGATTTGTACTTGAAAATGTGCTTGAAAATACTGTAATTTGGTAACTTGGTAAGCCAATTACTTTATAAAAGTGCTTTATAATTTGTAGTTCAAAGGGTCTCAAGAATTATGAATAAGGAGCTAAAGCCCTTTGAAAGTGCTTAAGGATTTCATTGCTTTGCGGGTAATTGGTCCTTGAATTTTAATGTGTAATTGGGGTTTCAAGGTCCAAAGTACTTTTAGCAAGATTTTCTGCTTAGCTCTTGGAGCTCTTTTGGTGAGAGCTTTACCAAGTTCTGATCCTGTTCTACATCAAATCGAAAAATATATTTGTTCTTTAGCGCCCGGTTGTTTACTTTTAAGATACTTTGGAGACTTTTGAGGCACTTGGTACATTCTGTTTGCACAGGAATAAACGTTCGTTCGTACCTGGATTCTTAGACCTTCCAATAGATATAATGCATTATACCTACGTTTACAATGATAGGGGATACGTTTTCCATTTATCCATCCTGTGTCGCCTGTAGGATAAGTATAGACATACACACAAAGTTACTTCGATAAGGATAAAGTTAGTCATTCGTTCAATTCCATCACGCAGATATACCAACCTACACACTTACGTATTATGAAGCGGTAGAATGATTTCGCGGTAGTGTCCCGACTTGGGCGACGCGACGCCTGATGTACACACTCTGGAACAAAACGGGATGCTGTTGTGGGACGGGACCACGGAATGTATAATGCGTTTTGCGATAATGACACGATGAAGTGTGCATGCAATTAGTGGAAGCGACAGTGTAATTGCGAAACGTCTGCTGATGTAGTTGGTAGATAGATAGATTACACAACATATCTGCGTATTATTCGAAGTGAAAAAAAATTTTTTCGATCTTCGATTACTCAGATATTACCTATGTACACATTGTAGGTTCAACTGAGGAGGGGTTGTAGGACTAAAGCACTTTAAGTAGGGGCTCTGGACTTAGAGCTTGAAAATCCTTAGGTAGAGGCTTTGCACATCTCTGGTTAGATTCAGGTATTGAAGGAATTATTCTAACCAAAACGGAGTTTTATTTGTATATTGTTTATTAATGTTTTACAAAAATCGGACCATCGACCCAACTAATAAGATGCCAAACGTCCCATACAAAATTTTCGGTGACTGCTATAGAACAATTTTATTTGTCAACTCTGCGATCTTTTGCAGGCTTTTTCCAAACGATGCAGGTTTGTGAATTATTGTGCGTATTGTAGATGTACAATGCATACATATGTATTATAAAGGAAAAGTGCATTGTAGGGGTGCATTTCGAGTAATATACAGTATGGTAGTTGTGAAAATTTTAACAACGATTTTAATCTATTGTATCTGAGTCCTTTTGTCGAGATTATCTGCATAAATCCCGTGGCGCTTTCATTCCACTATGATGTCTATCCGCGTGCATATATTTACCCCATAAAACGTGAATGTAACAATGGACACGCGATCGTATTGTGGAGGGAGGATTTTAGATTTTCTATTCATCTCCGCTACCGTAAAAAATGAACAATGATGCATTTACTATTTCACTTGCTTGTTCTACAACAATCAGAAAGAACAAGTCGCTATACAAGCTGCCGGGGTCCATGGTATCGTCCGGCTTCTATATAAATTCGTATTAATATTATTCATTGCATTTTACATTTTTCCTTTCATTATTGCGCCGTTTAATAATAAAAAAAATCACTTGCACTAATGGGAAATTGAGAAGCGAACGTAGGGTTCCCACTGTTTTACATGCAATCATCTTTTGAAAAATATACAACATGGTGTAGGGAAATTGGAACAAAGTTAATTTCCAATTTTACGAACGCTAAAGTTTTTGAGACAAAACAGTATTGTATGAAAATAAATAAAAGCAAAACAAAAATACCGGTATGCAAGGGAAGAAAAAGTAGGAAAAGAGGGAATATAAAGATAGGAAACAAAAAATTAGAAGAAGTGGCTGATTTTAGGTATCTAGGAAGTCAGATAAGTCAGGATGGAAGGAGTAGTAGGGATATAAAGCAGAGGATAGCGCAGAGTCGTGTCGCCTGTAATAAAAAGAAGTCACTTCTATGCTCGCTAACGGTTAATTTAGAAATTCGAAAAAGGTTGTTAAAGGTGTATGTTTGGAGCGCGGCGTTGTACGGTTGCGAAACATGGACAGTGGGCACGGCGGAAAAGAAAAAGCTGGAAGCGTTTGAAATGTGGTGTTGCAAGCGAATGATGGGGATACAGTGGATAGAGAAGGTTAGAAATGAAGAGGTATTAGGAAGAATAGAAGAACAGAGGACTCTACGGAAGTCAATAAGAAATAGGCGAGATAGGTTGGTAGGACACCTTCTGGGGCATGAAGGTCTAGTCAGAGACATATTAGAGGCAGAAACGGAAGTTAGGAGGGGTAGAGGTAGACTTAGATTAGATTACTGTTCGCAAATAGTTAAGGATGTGGGCTGTTCTAGTTTTAGGAAATGTGAAGATTAGCTCAGGGTTAGAAAGAGTGAAGGTGAGTGTCCAACCAGTCTTAGGACTGTGACGACCTCATGATTATGATGAAACTTTTTTAGATATAGACTTTGGAAATCAAATTTGACAAACATTAAATATTTTTGTAGGCTAAATCATTGTGCAACTCTATTTGATGTATATGTCCCACATTTTCCTGTTTCCCAAACTTCTGAAACTAAAATTATGAATGACTTCGGACATGTTCACTAGTAAGTCGTAGGATTTATCAAACATGTATTTAATTTATGTGGGTAGAAATATATGACAATACAATAAATATCGTTAGTACTGTTCCTTCGTCTTTGGAAAAAAGTTTAGGAAAATTATTACGTAGGTTTTAAAAGAGCCCTCCGGTTATCGGTTCTTTGCTATTATTGTGAAAATATTGCTAGCTGAATCTTTTGCACGCTGGTTGGATACTATAGCGTGGATTGCTTTTGCTTTTAAGAAAATAGAATTTCCATACACATAAACCATAGTATATAGCATTATGTTTGTGTGTATATGTATGGAGAAAATTCGTACAAAGCAAGTGAAAAAAAAAAAAAAAACGGTTGCCAAGGCAAGCAGAATATCCATCGGAGATCAGTTGCAGAGAGGAAAGAGAAGAGTCATTAATTTTTGAGAACAAAAAGTATTGTGTGCGTTAGAACAGTACAGTGTTGCGGTCGAGTACAACAATCACAGCAAACCATGGACGAACAAAAGAAAGGCACAGTAAAAAACGTATTGTTTCAATTGTTTGGGGAAGACAAACAGATGAATGCAGTTTTTAATTACATCACTATGGCTTTTGTTCCGTTATGAATAAGTTGAATAGAGATGTTCCATTCCAGCTTTCGTATATCTAAGAGCTTTAAATAAAACTCTGAACAATACGTTGTTTAATAATAAGCCTTTTGGAAAAAAGGGAGCTTTCAACTAGTAGAGCGTTTTACGTCGTTTTATAGGATACTTTATGTTATGCAAAAATTTTAAAACTTTTATAGCGCCAAGGGCATTAAATTATAATAGTTTTATGGCTTTGTTTTAGTATTGAAATTTGGTGATAAGTATTAGGGGTAAAATTTTTACATTTCAAAGGAGTAACAAATTCTGCGTTAATGCTGTATTTTTTTGAGGTATTGTTTATAAAAAACGATATTTTCAACAAAACTTGTATAGAAACTATTTGAATAGTTCTCATTTTGAACAGTATTGTGTGCGAGCGCCATCTCGACAAGAATAGCTGTATTAAAGCCAGATTTCTGCACCATTTACATTTTAGAATGACTTCGTTAACGTGAAAAACAGCAGATGGCGCACAAATGCAGAATTTTTTAAATTTACAATTTTATAAATGTTTCTAAAACTTTGATAAGGAACGATATACAAATTAATTTTAGCATTATCGAGGATTGTTACTATATGAACTAAAACAGTATTTTACAATTACTCTCATTTTTTAAATTACATATTAAATTTCATCAGCCTTTTTTATCAGATACTTATACAGGGTGAAACAAAAAGCAAAGAAACTACTGTTGCGTATTTGAGATTAGTTTATGTTGTGCAATAGCTTTAAGTGTGACAGCCAACTTTATATTAAACTTTATGTACTTTACACAGGGTGAAATTGAAAAACAAACAAATGTTGGTTGACTTGTTTTTTTTTATTTCTTAAAATATCTGAGGTCTTTTTCTTGTTGTGTAGCAACTGTATAAAAATAATAGTCAATTTTACTTATAAGGGCAGGATAGATTTACATACATTACATAGTAATAACATACGCACTTTATCACAAGAATTGTTTGTTAACAGATCACAAAAATAGGTAGGTACATTCATTGCGGTTAATAATAATAACAATAATAAAACAAACTGCTTATAAAATAATTGTCCAAAATGAATATCTCTCTTCTAATTACAGATACATAGATATAATCATTATCTTTATCACATTATCATCATCATTATTATTACATATTATCCTTATAAACTAAAATCAGTGAAACAAATAAAAAAAAAACGTTTAAACTAGGAAGTAGATGCCTATAACCTTTGGTAAACTTATTCATAAATGCTTATACTATAATTAATTAACTGAAAACCAAAATAAACATTTAAACACTTTGGCATTACACACGTCTTATATAATCCTTAAATATGCATATACAGGGTCGGTGCAAAAAGTAAAACACATGTTACGTTATTAATAAGTAATCGCTATGAATATTATGTGAACAATTAATGTTAGAATCCAAAGTACTTAGGTGGTAGTTTGTTATGTGAGTTATAGCTATGACCACCCTGTACTGAAACTGGTTAACCGTAAGTTGTCGATTTTTCGAAATTCGATGCGTGAGTAAAATTATGATAGATATCACAGACGTTCTTATCATATAAGCGTAATTACATTAAATCAGCTTTTACGCAAATATATCCTTCAGTCGACCATAAACTAAGAGTAGGTACATGATATATGAACTTTATATTGCTTTTTTTTATCTTAAAAATACAAGGTACCTATTCAAATAAGGAAGTACCGAATTTTACATTTCGTTAGATTAGTTAAATTTCTTAAAAGTTTTCCCCAAAGGAATTCAGATCAATTGTTTAATTTGTTTATTATTGACATTGTCAAAATACTATATAATTATATAATACCAGATTCGTTCTTAAATGGTATGATTGCAAAATCAACATTCTAAAGGTAAAATTAAAAAGGTCATCAGACAATTACTCCTTTAGAATTATTACTTTGAGCTTTAAATTTTATTATAGTGAAAACTTCTAGGGAATGTGTCATTTTAATTAGAGAAAATTATTTCTTTGTCATTTCTGTATTTTTTTTGCAACACAACAGTCTAAATTAAATGCATTTTAGTTTTTCTTTTGTTAATAAGTTTAGTTGGTTAAGTTTTATAAAAACGAAAAAGCGTTTCGGTTATCATCTGCATTGACACTTGTGCATTTTTGATTAGTTTTCGAAGCTATTAAAGAATATAAATATTTTCAATAAGTCAATTATTATAATAATTATTTCTACACATAAGTATTAAAATTGCACTTTCTCTTATCACACACCTTGAAAAACATTAGTAAGTACTCTCACGTAAATACCACGAAACTATATATATACTTAGGTAGGATTTATATGTTTAAATACTTAATTATTAAAATATCTACGGCACCGAATATTATCTAGGTAGTGACTTTTTACGTTATTTTGGTGGCGGGTATCGTAAAATTTTGTTTCAAGACTAATACTGCATTTTTTCTATTTTTTCCTCTTTACGATGCGGTTTTTCACATTTTAAGAAAATAAAACAAATACCCCCTTCAGTAATAATAATAATAATATGGCAATCGATTCTCGGTGACATAATAAAATGATTATTAGAAGTAATGTGGTTCGTTGAAACCACATTCTGAATAGGAACATTTGTGGAAACGAAAATTAGGTGGTTCGGCCCCACTCAATCGCGATATTTGCGATCGATTTTCGAAATAGCTCATTACACCTTTCGGTATCACAGCCGGGTCGAAAAAATTGCGTGTGTTTTTGATATGGTCCCCCAGCTCTAGCACGTTTCGATCTCTATATTTAATTGTTACCTGAATTCCTCCGTAACGTCGTTGCGAAAAATCAGCCGTCCCCTTTGGAGTACTTTTACGAAAAAGTTCTTTTTCGATGTCCTATAATAAAATGAAAACATATGTGTATGCAGAATAGTAATATTTTTTTTTTCATTTGTATTAATTCGTGACAAAATATAAAAAAGATTTGTTTTGGTGTATAATCAAATCGGTAATTAAAAACAAAATCGTATTTTTAACTCGTTGAATTATTTATTCAAGAGGTGACATTTGAACTTTTGTTTTATTAACAATTACGTAAATGCTGGTTTTGAAATTCGCGCAGCGCTAACTGGTCTTACCTATCGAACACTTACAAAGAACATAAATATTTTTTTTTGCGTTTTTTCGTTGTTTAAGAATGAAATTTTCTAATAAATTAATTTTAACTGCATATTATTATACCGCATGTACTTTCATAAGAAAAAACAATAACATGTCATTCTTACCTCCACGGCTCTCGCTCTGTGGCTTAGCCCTATACATGTTAACTCCAAGGGTGGTTGGCTAATAAAAGGGCTGACAAATTCACCAGAGCCGGAGCTTGGGGACAACGAAGATATTCCACTTTCGATAGATGATTGATAAGACGAAGCTACTGAGGAAGCACTCGGACTAGAGACCGATGGTCTCCTCAGTAGATCGTGGTGACACGACTTGTGCACCAATTGAGCCCCTTGTTCGTACATTTCGCGTAATTCGTCGTTCCATTGATCTGCTTCTAGACCGGAGAGAGCCATTGCAACCACAAGCGGCATTGTTAAGGATCTTCTTTCTCGTTTCAAGTCCTAAAAGGACCGAGAAAAAGAATCATAAAGACCTTACAGCAATTGCCAAATTGGGTTTTGATATAAGTTATATTATTGATTGTCGGTTCCTTTTCTTTTTGACACTACCTCGTATTATTGGAGATATTAACTACTCGGTAAATATTTTGTCGATTCTTACCGAAAAGTAGGTTCGTTCCTATTCCCAACAATTTTTTAAACTTGTCAAAATATTCTTTATTGCACTTTTGTACTCCATAAATAAAATGGTAACAAGTAAAATAAAGATCATACAGTTATTTACTTATAGGACAAACGTAACAAAAATAGATTAAACAATCTATTTTAGGAACCATATTTTTAATTAAAATAGTTCAGACGTATATTTTCATTTTAACGTATCATGAATTGTAGGTGTTTGTAGACTTTAAAAATGATCAAAACAAAATTCGTTTATGCCTAAGTATTCTTATATGTAAATTATTATAAGAAACATCTAAACAACGATTATTAATTCCATTTTTTTTTTATTAAATAATCAGTAATAGAGCTAATATAATTTAGCAATATCATTTTTTGTTACTAATTGCGGTCATATCTACCATTATCAAATTTTGCAAAATAATGTAACAATTTATATTTAGGTCTACCTCGTAGATTCAATTTACTTTTGTAAATATTATTTCACAGTAGGTATTAATCTTTGTTGCACTAGGATTTTTGTTTGACAATTGTTGCAGGTATTTTAATGTATGTTACGTTATTCGGTATCTCACCTGTAGGTTTTCCTTCAAATATAGATATTTTCAAAGTAAAATGCGCAAATATTGAGTATCGAGGGTAAAATTCCACTTACTTGTTAATAGAAATAACTTCGTTGTACCTCCAACAGCCTCACATTTAATTAGCACCAATTATACACCGCTTTCTAGCCTAAATATTGCATTTCAGCTGTAAAATGGGTATCAACCAAATACAAAACACACGAATAGCTGCAATGTTCATCAGCAATACAAATCAAGTTTATTTTAGTTCTCTAGGTCAATGAGTGCTCTGCGCCACCTACGCTTTTTAGCAATGACTTTTAATTCGTACAAATATTAAAAGTCATTATTGATCATTATCGTTTATTAATCTCCTCAACAATACTTTAATTAGTTTCCTAAGGACTTGCCCTGAATTCGTTCGTCAGAGACATTTTAAAGTTTCGCGCTATTTATAATAAGGTAACTGCAGTTTATCGACATTGGTTTAGGAAACTGTAAGTCGGTAACTCAACGTTGTGGAAGTAGTTGAGCAAACCGCTCTCTGATGTCGCCACACGTTTGCTGCCATCTTGTATTGATTGTAGCACGAATGTTTGGACTGTCACCACTAGAGGGCAGTTACCGCCCCTATAAACGAGGTAGATTTATGAAATAGCCGTTAGATGGCGAGAAAGGCATATTTTTTACTAATAAAAAGTATGTACAGGCCTGACGCTGAAAGCTGGCGGAAATTTTTAAATGGCGTAGATGCGCGGTGGCAACAGTAGGCAATTTTAGGTATAATGATTGTAGCCCTCTTTCTTCAGTATTTTTATCAGCGGCGTAGATTAAATATTTAAAATAAATATCTGAAAGCTTATTTGTGTATCCGTTCCGAGTGACTTACCCAAATAGGTCATAAATGGGCAAGTACCTGCGCGACTGTTCGCCAGCTTTCTTCGTCCGACCTGTACTTAATCAGTAAATGTTTTAAAGCTTTTTAATGCAATTAGTAAATGAGTAATATTATGAAGCTTTCAAACAAAAGTTGAATTGGGTACTTATTTTCGGGAAGAGTTAAGTAGGCTCTAAATTTGAAAAGACTAGAATTTCTAAGTCTTGTTATTTAAAAAATGCAGAATGGAATGATAATTTACAGTATCTAATGGGCAGGTGCCATTTATAATTTTAGATTTATTTTTATCAGGAAATTTTATTTTGAAATTTTGACTACCTCATAATTTTTTATTTTAATGTTTTTAAAATTACTTTCTTCGAGTGCTTTGCTCTTTCACCTCTTAAGAATACTAATTCCATGTTAGTCAGAACAGTATTAAGGAACATTTACAGTTTGATTTGTTGTGAAGCTGTGGTTAAAGGCAGTTGGAAATGTGATGGTATAAGGAAAAATTATCTAAATGAGGGCTAAGATCGATTTGGTAATGATCTAGATGTGTAGGCAAATTTCGTTGGAATTTTGGTATTGTACAATCCGCATAGTTTTAGAGCTTCAAAAAAGTGATAATCAGAACTAGTTA
Organism: Agrilus planipennis; assembly: GCF_000699045.2. Classification (NCBI taxonomy): domain Eukaryota; kingdom Metazoa; phylum Arthropoda; class Insecta; order Coleoptera; family Buprestidae; genus Agrilus; species Agrilus planipennis. The sequence goes on from NW_020438926.1 coordinate 423,016, forward strand.
AACCAAACCTAACTTGAGGTCATCTTTTGTAGATGTACATTACTGTAAACAAAAGAATGTACACTGTTCACTACGTTCGTGTTGTCTTTACTTATCGTACCCTCTTATGATCTTAATTTAACCGAACATTATGCTTTTGTTTGAATGGCGAGGATTATAAAATTACAGTAGACAACGGCAACACGAACGAAATCGTGTAGCTTCTTTTGTTAACGCTAACGTTAGGTTAGGTTTTCAAGACTCGAAAACTATGCAGAGGAATGGTTTGCGGGCCCAGTGTATGTAGGTACATATTCTTGTTCAGAATAGTGAACTGCACAATATGCCATAATTTCAATAAAATCTGAGGTGTGTACACTAATCGAGACCATTGCCACATTGCTGTCTGTCCATTCTAACCTCAAAAAAACGGTCCTTGGTGCCATTTTAAGTCGAATTTGCGAATCGCCGGCTGTCTAGATTCGTTCCACTGCTTAAAATAAATGGTTGCAGCATCAGCGGTACCAAAAACGATGAATTGGAGAGTTATTTTACACAAATAATTCCTAGGTAAATATCGAAACAACGGATCAATGTTGGTACAACTGACGCAGGTAGGGATCTCGCGATTGGTGCAAGTCAGGTGGGCGTATCCGGTCAACAGTCGTGCGCTGATTAATGGATCCAAGCAGGCCGCTTTGTTTAGACAAATGAACGCGCCTGAGCAGCGCTTGCTACTTGCTCGTAACACTAATGGCTAATGGTCTCTGATTTATATACACACACAGACATAGACACCCGTAATATATCCCTTTTTGTTCCTCATAATCTGGCTGAAAAATGTGGCGTTTGTGACATTTTTGACGGAGTTGCCTCTTGATTAATGCCTACTTTTTTTTTTGTTTTTGTAACGAAGATAGGTAAATGCAAACTGATCTTTTTTCTCCATTTTGCCTAACAAGCTTTTTCCTAATTGAACTGAACCTACCATTAGGCCGGCTCAGTAGAAATTAAAAAGAGCGTTTTCAACAACTCCATAATTGCTAATCATGATCCTTAAGAGTTGCAAACAGAAAAAAGTACTTATATTCAAATATTTAGGTACCCAGAAAGCACACGAGACGTATTCATCTACCTACCAATAAAAACACACAACTCAATCGCATCCTGCTAAAACCAGTAGATATACTTCCAAACTGTAGGATAAACCTCGAATTTTCTAGGTTCTAGTATCATTGGGTCATGGATCCAGAGGTTTTTTTGAGCGGATTGGTATAATGGTGATGATGGAAGGAGACCTTTAATGGTTTTGTCTTTTATATGATTTTCGCTTTCAAGGAACTTTACTAATTTGTTTTGATTCCATTTCTATCATCATATGAAATTTTTAAACCAATGTCAATCTTATATAAAACCTAATGCCAATTGCATTTGTAGGAAACCTACTTTGTGGGTGTATTTTGATAGTTTAGGTTATAATGTTAGGAGGTTTAAAACACTTAGAGTATAGGGTTACGGAGTTTAAATCATTTAGATTTGGGTTATTGGGTTTTTGAATTTCGCTGGAGTTTCGGTGCTGCTTTTGGTTGGAACTGCTCCAAAGTAGCAAATCCTAAAGAGGGATTGCCCTCCTCCCCTTCTAGGACGTACCTCTGTATGATATAGCTATTTTTCTTATTGGGGATTTTTGTTAGATCTCTAAAATAAAGCGAGTTAGGGAATAGGAAAATAAGTGACTTCTTATGGCGGAATTATCCAGTGACAGTAATATCTCTTTAAAGCATGCCCTAGTAAGACTGATGGATGTCTAATCTGGATAGTCTATTTCAACTCTTTAACGGTATGCTCTATTTAGCCTGATGTGGATACTGAATCCCAACCCTTTTACGACATGCTCTATTTAGACTGATTTGGCCCTGATGTTGTTACCCTACCTGAACCCTTTTACGGGATTCTCTATTAAAGTTGATGCCCTGTTTCAACCCTTTAGCGGTAAGCCCTATTTGTACTAATCCGGCCCTGATGTCGATACCCTATCCGAACCTTTTACGGTATGCCTTATGACTGATGTGGCCTTAATGCGAATCACATTCCTAACCGATTTCCAAAGGAGTAGTTGCAATAGGAAAAGAATATTTTTTATTCATTGAAGTCCTAACTCTTAGTTCCCTCGGGATTGGATATTGTAATGTCTGCTTAAGCTGTAGGGAATTAAAATCTTCTGTTTAGAAAGTCGCTATCCGAAACGCAATATATTTTTCAAAATATGAATTTATTTAATGTTTAAAGTATTTTCACTTTTAGATACTAATATGCAAGTGTTACATATATTTTTACTGCTTTATTCAATTTTTAATTACTAAAAGACTACAAGATACCGTCTTCTGCATGCTTTTCAATGCGTATATTGAATTTGCTTTCGTATGTTAGTTTCAAGGAGAAGTTTTTAAATATTTTAAACTACCTATAAGTAGATACTTATAATATTATGTAAAATATAATATGCCTATTGTTGTGCATTTTTACACAGTTCCAGATGCATGTTGCATGAGTGTGTATTATATCTACAACATTAGTAGATATATATGTATGTATGTCCATGTGTGAAGTTTGGTTCGCATAGCATGACAAATCGCGATTAGCTGCGCGTGAAGAATGGATCGGAGGGTGCTATGATGATGAAATAAATAATCGAATAAACACACTCGAGTGAATTAATGTCGGCGGACACGCGATCCGCCACTATATTCTCTACTCATTATTCGTGCGGCTTGATATAATAAGCGCGCTAGCATATCAAGCGAATGGACGTATTGCGAACTGGGTGAAATCGCAGAGGGCGCAGACGGTACGATCACGGTTTGCGTATTTAATTTCTCATGAAATTTTATTACGCGCATACACGGCTGTGTCGGGGAGTTGCTGCCTCCTGCTACGAGATTTTGGGCCGAAGGGGAATAAGAGATACTAACTGAAACTACAAGACGGGACATCTAGAAATCGTCATTGTATTTCATTACTTTTTTAAGTTATCATCATCATTAGGTCGTTAGTCTTAAGATTGATTGGACATGTAGGTACTATTTTTTCCTATCCTGAGGTAATATCTTGCAGTTTCCTAAATCTTGAACATCCCACATCCTTAATTAATTTTGAACAGTAATCCATTCTAGGTCTACTTCTACTGCTTCTGTTTCTGCTTCTAATATGTTTCTAATTAGCCCTTCATGCCAGAGAAGGAATCTTGCCAACCTTTCGAGGTTTGTTTCTGATTCATTTCCATAGCCTCTTCTCATTCTAATACCTCTTCATTTCTAACCTTCTCTATATCCACGGTATCCTCATCATTCAAGTCATCATCTCGTAAGGTTGTCAGTTCTAAGACGGGTTGGACACACATCTCCACTCTTTTCTATCCTGAGCTAATCTTCGCATTTCCCTAAAACTAGCACAACCCTCTACCCTTCCTAACTCCCGTTTCTACTAGATCTTTATGCCCGAGAAGGGCATTGGGCTATATTTTTCGTAATACCGAAATGCAGGTACTACTGTTTAGAAAGTTCCCATATAATGGGTTTTATGCAGAAAAAAGAGGAAGTTTAATGACAATTGGACCTCTATAGTCAATGTTTGATCCAAAAATCTTCTTATGGTTTATTATTTCTTAACTGAGAGGTACATATATTTACCTACCTACTTGTTATTTCAATTAAAGCTCCATGCCGGTTTAAATATCATTAGGTAGCTACTGTAAATTATTTTGAATTGTCCTTATGCTTTTAACGGTTTTAATAATTGGGGATAGTACAAATTGGATAATATTTGGTTAAAAGTAGTAGCTGATATTCGGCAAGCCATTGTTAGCGAACGCGCAGTTTTGTTTCCCTCTCTCCCCAATAGTCAGGGAAAATGGGAAAAACTCGACGATGACTGCGTACTACGGGCCACGGGATCGTCGCAGCCAAGCGACAGACGCCGTGCCGCTTTTGCATCACCGCAGCAACTGCGACGCAAGCGCTTGCGCCTGGATAACGGCAATCGGAAAAGCGTCGCGATTGCTACGGCGCCGCGTCAACCGTTTTGTTGTATACATGTATGCAAATTTATTTACGAAGTCATGACGTAACGCGGCTATTGTTAACATATCATTGATTGTAAGTTCATGACCTACACAACTACAAGGGAAAGCGGTTTCTTCTTTTGAAAGAATGCTAAGTCGTCGACACAGTCGGTGTGCCGAACACCTACACCGTAAGTCCGCGACGTCGATGATTGACATTGAAAAGAGTATTAGGTATTAACAATAACTGTTTGACTTGAATAAAAACAGAAAACAAAAAAGAAAATGCTTCTGCTATTTTCCTTCCCTTTTCATCAGGAATTGGGGAAGTGGTCAGAAAAATGGTTCCAAAGGGCAGGGAAAGCGATGGCGACAACACTTTTCAATGTTTTCGCTTTAAAAGCTTTTTTCCCCCCAGTAAAGTTATATTGCCGTTTCAAAGCATTTAATTTTAGGAATGTTAAAAACAGAACTCTTGTGCGTTTTTCAAATAAATAAGTAGTAAAATTTTGTGCTCACTGTTCTGTTTTAGTTGGGTCTGAAATCATTAAAGTACTTTTCAAGCTATTTGGCTGAATGTCATTGACTGCTATTGATATTTGAAAAGTTAACCATGTAGATACTTCAGTTTATCGCGTTTGATGGGAATTAGCCTTGTAAATGTCATGTCTTAATTATAAGGGATACTTGCTGAAAAATTAATATTCAAAGGTCAAATGTGATCCCCATCCCTAAGGCTACGCATTGGTGTAGATATATTTAATTGAACCAACAAGCTTTGCAAATTTGAAAATTGTTACTGTTAAGAGGAAGTTTTTAAAAGAGATCGGAATGCCGGTAAAATAAGAACTATCACGTGTGTCGTTTTGTTATAATGTAAAATTGCGAGGGTGTTCATTGACAAATAAAAAAAATTACCTGAGAATCCAGGTGTCTCAAAGAGGGATATTGTATGGGTAGAATACCTGCTAAATGACAATGAGACCGCCCGTGCCAACCCCTGACGGTGTTCGACACCCCGTACAGGATAGGTGTCCCTGTGACGTACAGGAATGTGCGAAACTGCTGATTTTTATTTATCGTCGTCGTTAAATTTACAGACTGGCCGGACGTAATGACACACCTTGAAGATATTAATCTCTTGTCAGTGACTTTTATGTTTTCTGCTGCCATAGAGACAGTCAGTTAGTTGTTACCTACCTTTCCGCTTTGATTCTTAACCGTCTTCGTGAGGGCTGGTTTGCAGGAATATACCGGAGTATACGTACACATTACACATATAGTTTGTATTACTTTATCAATACTAAAACTGTAATCGTCTCTGTACTGTAGTCTGCTATAAGAAAAACTTGTGTTAAAAACGCTTTTTAAAAGTGCTTTTCCACAATTTTGAAAAATCTGCATTCTGCATGTAATAAGTGGTGGTAATACAATGCATGATATATTGTTAAATATTAAAAATGTTATTAGTGAAAACATTGGGTAAAATTTTTATTGAAAAAGTGCAATGGCAGACTAATCCTGTCGGAGGACCAAGGCGACCCCTGGTCCACTTAGAAATTGATTTATTTGTGATGTAATAAGCCGGCCTCCAACTCCAAAGTCCAAACTGTCTCTTATACTTACTGAACGTATTTTGGCCATGTTTGGCATTTCATTAAAAAGAATCTCCCGAAATGTGAAGGTCCCCCAGAGGCTCAGAACGAGCCCAATCCCTGCGTTTCTTTAGTCCACCACTGGTAAAATGTTATTGATTTGATTGATGATCTGTTTGTCAATGACAGTTTTTCTCTCAAGGAAAGTTCAGTGGTGGGATGAACTGTCTGTAGTGGGTTCAGTTTGGCAATTGTTAAATAGGACATCGTCAAACATTATCTATTGAACTTACAATTACACGTAGTAGCAATATTCTAATGACACGTCGTATCGTCTGTAGCTGTATGGCGGTCAGAAGTAAAATCTGTTTGTTTTGTAGAAAACGCAGAGGGTGGTGGATAATGGGTATGTAGTAATATGTGTCTGTGTAAGCCGTCGACTTGGGTCGAAAATCAACATAAAGACAAATGACTCTTAAAAATGGGATACTTTTAGTTTCAAAGGCGAGAAATGCGGAGCAATATTTCACGGTAGTTGTGAATTCGTGGAAGTCGTAGCATTCTCCAGGTGTCAGCGTGACTGATGGATCTTCTCTCACGTCACTTCCTCCCTCTCAGGTTGTTGACGACGACGACGTCGTCGTTTATATATAGTCGTTGCCACCGTCGACGTTTCGATCTTTTCGGTAGTATAGGTACTTACAATGTTAATAGGCAGTTCGTATAATTATCCACTACAGTTGTGGTGTTTTAGTTTTAGAAAAGTTTTTGATAGTGTAAGTTAGACAGTATCCATAGATTAAACCAACATCCTTCTCCCTAAAGATAAGGGCAACTTTATAATTTTAGGTATTTCAGGTTCGGACATTGTATAGAAAATTAGTTTGAACGATTAGTTTCCTTTTACCTATGTTGATGTGTAAAATAAGGTATAAATACCACCCTGTATACCGAAGCTTCATATGGGTCTCTAATTTCTAAAATTTTAACAAAAAAGTTTTGCATAAGTACCTACCCGACTGTAATTTATAGGGGGCATGCCCCATGTAACTTGCGGGTCTCATGTCGCTAATAAAGGCTATACCGATATAGGGATTTCCCGAAGATTCCTCATGAAAATCCCCCTAAAAAAAGTGGTGATACCAAAATGAGGATTGCCTTATGGGTTTTTCATATGGATCTTAAGGGGCAAACCTGTCACATATGTAAACTTATAATTAAATCTACCTTATGGGAGCTCGATGAGACAAACAGCAATAATTTTTCCCCGCAGGAGCTACATACGGCATTCCTGATGATGCGCAAATGCGGAAATGTGTTATATGCCCCTTTCTTGCTTTAAAGGGCAACCTCATCGGGCTCACAAGAGGTAGTGTGACTACCCACTTAGGGACCCTACCTGCACCCTCCTTAAAATTCTAGTCCAGTATATCTCGTAAGATAGTGTACTTTTATTACTTTTTTAAGTCTATGAATGGATTAATTAGTTCTATTTAATGTAACGTCTAATTTTGATTTAAATTGTTATTCTTTCGTGATAAAAAACAATCAATTCCGCTTAAACGTAAAATAACGTCACGATTTCTTAAAAAGTGCAGTTTTTCTGCTTCCATTTCGTTGTATATGTTTAGCGAATTCTTTCTTTTACATGATACGCGCATTCTGCTTTTTTTAAAAAGTCAGGAGAGGTAACTTAGTGCCCAATTCCCGGAATAACACGTGAAGAAGGCAAAATGCATCTTTCCATTCATCGAATAGCTATTCATGTCACCTACCTGAGGAATTTTGAAGCGGGGGTGCCACCTCAATTCTATTCATCAACTCCGCTTTGCTTATGTAGGTACCTTTTCGGTGTACGTTTTGCTGTATCGGTTTCAGAATATGCTACTCATCTATACCAAAACGAATTGCTCGCATTTAAAAATATATGTATTTTCAATCGGTGGATGGCGGCCCATCAATGATCGATTTATTTTCACGACATCCACCGTCATGTAAAGTAGAATTTTTGTAATTGATGACAACATTTTGGAAGTCGCAGTTTTTATTTCCCACGTTGCTCATAAACAGGAAGTAGGTAGATAATAGTATTTAAGGACGTTGGGGAGTTAGGTACATATTCATTGTCAGTTAAACAAATTAGTGTTGCCAAAAAAATGGTAAATAATTGTACGAGATACATCTCGACTAAAATTTTAAGAAGAAGAGCTAGAGTCCCTATTTTGCTCCATGTGAACCTCATGTGACTATCCTGTATGACTCAAAAAAAACATTTAACACCTTCATCAATCGGACTGTACTTAGCAGATAACCACAACATCCTGGCTGGAAATTTGTTAGAGCAGGCCGGATTTACTAGGGCATCTCCTATAATGATCCTAATCAGGGACTGAGCAGCAACACTCTTTTATGACATGCCCAGTTAAGACTAATGGGGTCCTGGTGTGGATGCCTTATTTCAACTCTTTAATGGTATGCCCTAGTTAGTCTTATCTGACATTATAATGGTGATACCTTACCTAAATCCATTTCTTGTATGCTCTATTAAGACTGACGGGGTCCTGATGGTGAATCACATAGATTTCTTTTACGAAATATTCTGTTACAATTGGTCCCAAATCAATTGGAAATTTCAGAGATGTAACAACGTGAGATATTTAAATCGTGGTTAATATTTCCGTTAATTTTTAAATTTTTAAAACATGCATTTTAATTCTTCTGTGACGTGCTTTTTGTTCTAACAATTTATTTTCTTTTTTTGCAGGATTATATGGAGTCCACTATATTGCTATATTTCCCTCCAATTGGTGAGTGTTTTTATCGATTATCTGTAGCCATAGACTTGATATTTTGGTGGTGTTCAGGAGAAAGAGTATTTTTTGCGGAACATCATTAAAACGCGCTTAAGTCGAAATAAGAAAGCTCTTTCTTCTATCTCCTCTTTTTGCGGCCGAATAATAATTGAAAGATGGGATTAGTTATTGTGAACTGGATAATGGGTATTTCAGTTCGCAGCCGGAAGAAACGTCGGTCGATGCTCCGGACAATGGCGGGATTATGGGGGCAAAGTGCCGATTCGGACCGTTTACGGGGATACTGTTTAATATCGCATTAATAATATAAAATATCTATTAGTTAGAGACAACGTCGTATGACATCAGTGGCGACGGTTTTCTGGATGATTTTAGTCCAGATTTAGTTAAAAGAAAGTGTGATTTTGACTCGCATAGACGTGGTTCTGTTCGTTATAGGATGCAATTTGAAAACATAAAAGTTTTTGAAGTTGCAATTTTACATTGGCCCATCATTTTTAGATATAGGGCCTTCAAATTTTGGAAAATGTTAACAGTTTTGGTCAAAATAAGGTAGCATCTCGTTAAAACTAAATTAAACTAAATTTTATTAACTCTCACGTATTATTTCGCATCAAATTGCGTCTTGTAATCACCTGAAATTAATGGGGTTTCTAATTAAGCACAATACACGCGGATTAAAAAATAATTGTCCTTCATCAGCATATCTAGGTTACCACTGCGGAAGAGACAGTGCTCTTTCTCGCGCACACAGTTTCATAAAAACATTTTTTGCATTTTTTCCATAAACGTGATGGCAGTGGACTTTGTGCTTAAGTTTTATATTTTATACAAGGTTAAAGAAGTACCCCTTAAAAAAAACAGTACTCAGTTTATTATTATCGATAAATCAAGTGGAAATAGGGATTCTTCAGTTGCACAGTATCTCTAGGCAAATAGTCACAGTAAATTATTAAATTATTTATAGAGGCAAAAATTTGGGTCTTCTGAAAGGCCTAGGTTTATTATTTTAATATATTTCTTGATAAGCTGTTGAGTTGTTCATGTCGAAAATTTCATGAGTAGATTCGTTGTTCTGAATTAGAAGAACGAAATAACAAAATGCGGTTCAGGGATGGATTAGATAAGTAAACGCAGATACGTTTTCTGCAAGTGTGTAAGTACTTGTCGTGCAGCTGCGGAATATTCATATAAGTACGTGTGTTTGTAGGTTTCGCGCACTTGTAATCGCATGCATGCAAGTAACGAACTTTAAACTCCTGCAAGTACCTACCCATCAACTATCTAGCTGGCGTGTACACTTTTCAAAACTAACAAAAAAAAAAGGAAATAAATGAAAAGTGGAATAGAAGAAGGAAAAGGGAAGTAGGTAGTAGCGCATTAGTGGTAGCCGGAATAAAGGTGGTGGAAAACTGGTTATAATTATTATAGGTAGACGTCGAAATCCAACCGTCATGCTGGTTGGAAGCGACCGTGGCCACTTGAAGCAAACGTGCGATAAAAAAAAGATTACAAAACAGACGATCTTCATTTACTCTTTTTCAAAGTATATCTACCATATATAGGAATAGAGGTTGGTTGCACTAATTGGACACTCGAGTTGTCGGTAGAACGACTAGTACGTACATACTGCAACACCATCGCACCATCGATACACGTACAAACGTAACGTAACAGCAAAGAAGTAGTATGTACGAGATGTACGTAGTAGGTTCGTTGGTTGGTTTAGGAGGCGACAAAATAAATTAAATCTTACCGCTGCCACACCTCCGGGTTCGCTAAGTGCTTGGCAATTTTCATCCATGCATTGCACGCCGCGTCGCGCGGCTCACGGACTCGTCCTGACGACGAGCGACGCCAACGACGCCAATGCCTAGGCTACATACGACACACAACCGTGCAGGTACTTATCATGTAGTATATCGTATGTACATTCATTCGCTTTCGAAAATTGCATCGACATTCTCTTACACGTTTACCCACAACTTGTATTATGTGCTACATTCTCTCATAAATCTATACTACCCATGTCTGATCAGTATTCCCTAGTATTTGAAGAGTAACATCTGGAGGCACTGTAGGGTACAATGTAAAAAGTATGCACAAAAGGTACCCCAGTTAATGAGCCATCAATGATTGAGAACAGTTACCGCGTGACAAAACTCACATACCTATTGGTGACCTCAGCAACAGCTGATACGTAGACAAGCCAGTTGTAAGTAATGATTAGTAATAATTTGCACTACTTAACGTTCGATTGGCAAAGTATTACCACAAAAATAAGTTGGTTGTTGGGTTTTCGGTAAGGTCACTACCCCCATGTTTATGTATATCATCGAGTAGTCCGAAATGGGTCATCATTCTACTTCTTTTTTATGTACCTTCTTTTCCCTTAATTTTTCTAATGTACTGATGCATGGAAATCACATAAAACTTGAACCAGAGTAGAATTGGTGTTTTCCCTAATGCTAAGCAATGATTTAAAGTCTTAACCTCTGGGCCATGTCGCTCGGTGAACAATTTAGTACATTATTATTTATATTGTGGTTAACTTCCATCCTGAATTCGAATTTCCCGTTATTCATTACCAATTATTATTTATTCTGAACGGGTGTTTGGAGCCCGGTGGTTAACCCGTAAACCCTTACACTCACTGAACTGGAGGAAATTTCTAACTTTATAAAAGATTCCAAACATGATTTAGAACATTTTTTTTGAGATATGGAAGTGCCCTAACTTTTTTCTTATGTGGCCCTCTACGCAAAAAGTTAGGCTGTCTGCGCGCCTGATATTAATGTGATATTTTCATCGCACATATTATCAGTAATATTGTTTATGTACGCATTAAATTGTTTCCAAAGTAAGCTTTCCTTTTTCCCGAATAACGTTGTTGTTGATAGCGTTGACGACGTCGGTATCGCGACGCCCGCGTCCCTTGTTTGTGTTCGATAATGAAATTCATAAATAAACGCTCGCGGATTTCGTCGAATAAACATATCGCTCTGCCTCTTTAGTGCCAGAAAATCTAGTTCGGAAGGCATTTGTAGTGCTGAGAAGACAAGAGGAAGAACGTTGGGGAGACGTAACGTCTTCCGTTTTGAGAACGTACGAGGAATAGAGAAAGAAAACAGGGTGCGACGAAGAGACTGAGATAGTAGATGAATTGCTAAAGTTCCTCGCAGGAAGCAGCCGCGCTAAGACAAAGTGGAGGAGCTGTTTCTCACTTTCCACCCTTACTGTTTGTTGTATTATAATATATAACCCTCCGACCAACGTTTTTGGGTATGCAATGATGGTTGACTTACGGTTTGCGCTCACTGCCACCAGAGCATCACAATATTACGATATATAGAGGAAATATAGGGTTGTTCGGAAAGTCATTTCGTTTTTTCCCGACAGAGGATTTAATTGTATTCTTTTGCACCCAACTTCACGTTTAAGCCGTATAATTTTTATATGCTTTGAGAGCTCATATAGCAAGGCTTGTGTGTGAAAAATTCCAATTAATTCTACGCAGTAGTTTTTGGTTGGTGCCCTTTTAAATATGGAGAGCGATAAGCAGCATTTTCGACATATCTTACTGTTTTACTACAGAAAGGGTAAAAATGCTGTTCAAGCCAGAAAGAAATTGACTGATGTGTATGGAGAAGGTGTGTTGACAGTACGCCAGTGCCAGAACTGGTTCGCTAAATTTCGATCCGGCAATTTTGATGTCGAAGATGCACCACGTTCGGGAAGGCCGGTTGAAGCTGATAAAGACGCGATAAAGGCATTAGTTGATGTGAACCGGCGAATAACAACACGTGAGATCGGATTGAGGTTAAATTTATCAAATTCAACAGTTTATGACCACTTGAAAGGCCTGGGATTATCCTCGAAGCTCGATGTATGGGTTCCCCATGTTCTCACAGAGAGAAATCTGTGTCGCCGCATTGACGTCTGCGATTCGCTTCTCAAACGTCACGAAAATGATCCGTTTTTGAAGCGCATCATCACTGGGGACGAAAAATGGGTTGTATACAACAACGTCAAACGCAAGAGGTCATGGAGCAAAAAAGATGAACCGGCTCAAACCATTTCCAAAGCCGATATTCACCAAAAAAAGGTGATGCTGTCTGTTTGGTGGGATTTTAAAGGAATCGTTTTTTTTGAGCTTTTACCGGATAACACAACGATTAATTCGGAAGTCTACTGTCATCAGCTGGACAAACTGAATGATGCACTTCAACAGAAAAGGTCAGAACTAATCAACAGGAAAGGTGTAGTGTTTCACCAAGACAACGCGAGACCTCACACAAGTTTGGTCACTCGCCAAAAGCTTTTACAGCTTGAATGGGATACAATGCTACACCCACCATATTCTCCAGACCTGGCACCATCGGATTATTATTTGTTCCGGTCACTCCAAAATTTTTTAGACGGTAAAACCTTCACCTCAAATGAGGAGGTCAAAAACCTCCTCGATCAGTTTTTTGCCAGCAAAGACCAAAAATTTTATGAGCGTGGAATTATGCTACTACCAGAAAGATGGCAAAAGGTGTTGGACCAGAACGGTCAATATATAATTTAATAAAGTATTTGTTTATTATACGAAAACTGTCTTTCATTTCCACAGAAAAAAACGAAATGACTTTCCGAACAACCCTATATAAATGTAAATTGAACCAACTAAAAGAACAAAACAGATGTGCAACCAGAAATTGAAGTATGATAGTGAGTGGAAGTAGAATAAGGACCATTATCTTGTTCAACTTATTTACCTTTAACAATTTTATTGTACATTTGGTTATTTTATTTTGCTTCTTTTGGCGTAGAGATAGTATTAGGTAGTGGGTAGTGCGTATTATCCTTCTTTTCAACTTTTTAATGTGAACAAAACTAGGGTGAGATTCTCTTCCGTTTCCTTATGCCGTGTCGTCGAGACGCTTTTGTTACTGACGTCGTTATTACAATTCTAGACCATGTCGTAGAGCCGCGCGTTCGAACGATTTATTGCATAAATTATAAGCTGCGTCGTGCAGGGGGCGGATTTTAATGCATTGATTTATGATTACATTTGCTGAAGAAGCTTGTGGTTTGGTTTATTATTTATTATTGTTATTATTATTTGCTCGTTCTTCGCCATAAATAATACGGTCAAAAGTAAAGTTTCTTTATTCCTTCTAATAAAGCATTCGTAATTCTGATGCGAGATGGTCGCGTCTTCAACATAAATTTTGGAGTACTTATAAACATTTGTTGGTGTTACAGAAAGACGTAACTGGCAAATCAATTAAATTCGTATTTAATCCCTTTAATGTCCCTTTGTTATTTTATGTTTGGTAGGTGAAAGGTATGTGTACGTAGCCCGATTACGTACATAGATATCCGCAATGCGGAAAATCTGACGGAGAATGAGTCGAGAAACAAGCGGCATTTGCGCGAGCGGAATTTATAATGCGCGAAGGGTGAGAACTAGCCTTGTAAAATGGCTCCACTTTTCAGGATAATATCAGTGTTTTATCAAATCCTGGCTTGCGTTCGTATTAGGGAAACTGGCGTTTTCGAGCTACACAGCGTGAAGTTTTGAAGGCAACGACTGGAAACTTGGAAACTGACGATGAGAGTGGAGGCAGACACCATACAGATCACATCACACATGCATGTGCATGTATCTACACATTATATGTATATATGCATGAATGTACATACGTAGGTCTAGAAAACGGTCGAGTCCAACGTCCCATGTGCTGGGTAGGAAATGAAAAGTACAAGACCTTCTTTCATTTATATCCATTTTCGGGTAGTATTTTATTACTTCTTGAATAGATTAGGTTAGTTTGTTAGTTGTATTTAAATACTACTCCCTAAAACCCATTCGTATGTGTGAAAGTTGACTAAAAAGGGACTTAAATCTCGGCCAGTAAAATACAAGACCTCTGATTTAAGATCTTTGCCATCAGAACGTGATTAACAGAAATGCAGTCAACCATGATTGTTCATCTTTATCTTACCTTAAAAATATACATACCTACCTACATTTTATGCAGTTGCCAATATTTTGAAGATCGAAGGTATAAAGGAAACTTGTAAATTTTGAGGATTTTTTTAATCGTTTAACGAATACCATGCGATGCAGCCAGCAACTTGCGAATGAATATGAGGTAAGGGAAAAGTTGTAGTTCCGCCGAGAGAAAGTTTAATAAACGTCCAAACAAAGTTTGATGAAATTCTTTTGATTTTCCACGTCCGCTGACTTACTTTCGCAATTAGAAAATTATTCTAATTCGTTTCCAGTGTACAGTAGACGAAGACGGTGAGTTATACGACGCTGACGGCGACGCCGGGCGTCGTCAACGTCGTCGTCACCAGTAATTATTCAAGAGCATGTAAAGCTCTCGAGACAGTTGGCAGGTCTGAGACCCGCGCCGGCAGCGGCGCTTCCAACTTTACTCATTAATTATACTAACTTACGGCATCTCAAAACAGTTGCCTCAGCCACCCAGCCACCCGAACGCCCACTTGCCCAACCTCTGCGCCCTTCTCTCGCGGTCGTCTTGATCCACGAAACACCAAACTTCCAGCCACCCGCTAATTCTTAATGATTTCGGCTTTATAAATTGTATTTCGGGGCAAAATAAATGCTAGAGCGAGCGGCGGCATGGCAGGACGAGTCATCCATCAGGACTCGGCGGCCGGTGGGTGCGGTGTATAGGAGCCGCTATCAGAACACAAACGAAAATTAAAATTGACGGCAGACATGGGGCTCTTTTGCTTTCTGCGTCCAGCAATTAATATCCTTTTATTTAAGTTTTTCATTAAATTCGTGTGATCCGAAAGCGCAACGCTATAAGTTATCTATATTCGCTTTATAAATAAAAATGAGACAAAACTGAAAATGTAGATGATGTCTGGTGCATCATCACTACATAGTATAAAACAAAGTCGCTTTCCCACTGTCTGTCCCTATGTATGCTCAAATCTTTAAAACTACGCAACGGATTTTGATGGGTTTTTTTTTAAAAGATACGGTGATTCAAGAGGAAGGTTTATATGTATAATACATATACATAATATAGTAGGAAAACATTGATAATTTTAGAGGTTTCTAATGTGATGCCGTAAATAAACACATTTTTCGCGCTTACATTGCAAACGCTGGCTGAACCCTACGAGATAGATCAAAATAATGTACTACAGTATTGTACACCTTAAAAAGGTCTACAAAAATGTCCCTGATGGTATATGTCTATCTCTTAGGGATAACCCACAATAACCATTTTTATCCTTTACTTTTTATGAGAAATAATGACTTATTTACGAAGCGATTGTAAGCAATACAGCATTAATTCTTATCCAATTAAGTACGTTAAATACATTGTGCATTTAATATAGATCAATATGGCCCTTTACAGCATGTAATTTAAATGAATATTTTCGAAGATATTACAGATTTAAAATGCAGGGATATAGCGGTTGCGGCGGTACAGGCCGGGAGGCTGGTTTGTATTGTCTAATGACAAAAAAACTGTGAATGTTGTATATAAAGACATTCTGTAGTATATTTAGTATGTTCAGGGGGTGTCTTTTGAAGATTTCCCCTTTTCGATAATAATCTAAACAAAACAAAAATATATTTAGTATCAGCATTGCACCCGTGCCAAGCCGGGGCGGGTCACTAGTATAAATAAAACAGTAATGGGTTCACTATGGTATATTTTGTGATTTTGTCGATTTTCGCTTAAGCGTTAGTTTCCTTTTTCTAAACGGATATAGTTAAGTCCTTGTTCGGAATAAAAAAAAACTACTGGAGAAGTTAACTGTTTAATGCGAGGAAATTACTTGGCATAAACTCAGTAAATCGTGGAATAAATGGGCTTTTCGGGAATTAAATGTAGATAGAAGAATATGCGAAACTTTAAATTCATTTCATCGGCAACAGAATGCAAACATCCTATCCGGAAATATGTGGCATTTCGAGAGGGTCGTTCCCCACCGAACCAGGAGTCATATTATTAATTCTGGAATCATTCCAGGGAATATAGATCGTAATTGTCACTCCGGCAGTGCGCATTCCCGAACTGCCTGCTTCTGGCTGCTGCTGCTGGCTGCTACTGCCCTTTCTTTCCTCTAACTCTCCCCTAGACCTCCCGGACTCCCATCTTTTTCGCACATACACGCATAACACACCCACACACACGGTAGGAAACACACTGCCGTGGCTGATCACGTGGAACTTTTATCAGAACCGTATTCTGTTTTTCCTGGGAAATGCTTTAGATATATTTACAGTTTAACAAATGGAAGAATCCTTCACGTTAGTCACATTTCCTTTTGTATCATTCGCAAATATGATAACCGTGACGATTTCTTTTTATAAAGAAAAGAAGAAATTGCCTTTAATAATAATTTAAACTGCATTATTGGATCTCAAAAGTTTATCAAGGACGAATTAAAGTTACTGGTAAATTTTTGTATGTGCAGTCCTTTGGAAACCTTCTTCGTAATACAGGATAATAATTATTAATCAGATATCATCAACATAAGGTCTTCAGTCGTAAGACTGCTTGGACGCACACCTCCACTCTTTTCTATTCTATAATCAGGTTAAATGAGGAAACTATAAATATAGCGGGTTTTAGAGAAATCAGTTGATTTGAATTCGATCAATTGATTATTTCTCGATGTCGTCGAGTGGTTGGCGGTGTGGTATAAATTCGCAAAGTTCGGCTCTGGTGTACGTTCAAGTTTCATTGAACAACTTTTCAATGGCGGTCATTATGTACCAGTGAATGGAGGAGATAGCGAGCAAAGGAGCCTTTGTATTGAACACAAAAATCCTCAAATATAACCCATTTCTGTGGATTTCAATAGCGTGCCGACACCGCCAGGCCACATTCACTGAGAGAGAGCAGTCATGTTGAGACTTTCGTCGAGGAACATGGAAAATTCATTTTTGCTTCATCTTTATTATTGTTATTATAAGTACAACACTCCGAAACGTTTGCTAATGATAGTTATTAACCGAAAAAGTTACTGATCTGACGGACGAACAATGTCAGCACGTGAAATCTGAACTTGGTGTGATTCGTTCCTATGTAAGCGCCATCTGTTTCTCGAAGGGATTACTTGATCCTCAGGATACTCCTTATTAATGGCAAGTCACCCTTAGACGTCAGATTTTTGCATGAACGTTTAGAGTTGTACCTAAGTTTGAAAACGTTACGTGAACCGCTTTTATTTTTACGTATTTTTTCACTGTTATGTCTTCCATCCCACCCTCTTCTTGGTGGTGCAGTTTAAAAAAAAAAATGGTGTTTATTCACCGAACTTAGTATTTTGTGTGCTTTACTAATGCCCATTAAGCAACGTTGTTTTTCTCTCTATTTTTGTCATGTGAATTTTGCCAAATGTTGTTTGAACCTTTAAAGTCGGCGATAAAATTGCAAAGTGGTTTTCTTTTCTGAATGGCGTTAGAGCATCTCTCTAAATGTCTGAACAAACAATATTTGTTATCGAAAGCTTAATATACAGTCTAGCAGTAACAAACCCATCTCCTAAAAGGTCATGCAGTGTAGTCACTTTTTATTTGAACTAAAAATATTTTCCACTAAAAGACACAGATCAAATATATTTTATTAAGAATTGCATTATAACTGTAGCAATTGTTTAGTGTACGTACATTTGCGCAAAACTTTTTCTCTCGCTTTCGCTATCGAAGAGAAAGAAAATGAATTTGTTTATTTCACTTCCCTTAACGCGTCCCTTTGCCGAAACAAACGAATCAACTGCATGCTTCGTTGTGGCCGCAAAATATAATCAACGGAACAATATGAAATCAAGCAAATCATATCCACTCTAATTATGGAGCAACGAGGTCGAAGGGGATGCCATGTGACGGCGTTGATTGACCTGCCGCGTCGCGACGTCAACGTCGTTGTCGTCGTCGTGGCCTCCTATGACGACAGCCGTCAAACCCAGTGCAATTAAATATTTCGTACATATATATATATATATATATTTTGCGCTTTTATTCCTGCATATAATTTGGTTTCGTACAATCCATCGTTGCGATTAGATTTGTTATCGGAATTCACTTAAGGATGAAAGGACCTCATTTGGTAAGATGTCAAGACAAGTGAAAAAGTTTGCTTGCTTTTAAAATAGATGACATGAAATGGACAGATGAAGTCATCTTCTGTGTATATCAAAAAAATGAGATAGATGATGATTGGATTGGTTCAATAGAACAATGGAATTCGGTCATTGTGGGGTCATAGGTAGATAGTGGTGGTTTTTGTAGACAAACACCCACCGACAGAATCGTTGGATTACGGTGGAATACCACAATTAAAATATAAGTGGTGTGCACCATCCACAATATAATGTCTAAATTTAGACGGATTTTACTTGTATAGGGTATAAACGAGTAAAAAAAGTTATTGTAATCTCGTGGGGTAGATTAAAAGTTGTTAAATTGGGAATGCAATTGATTAGAACGTCGAGGCCATCCGTCGACCTCGTGTCGGGAAGAGGTGCAGATGAGTTTCTCACTTCCGGCGGACATAAAATTGCAACTTTTCGCATGGTTCGTCGCGAACAAGGAACGAGAACGAGAACGGACGAAATAATAACAACGAAACTCTGTACAGTGAGTATCCATCAACGACGACGTCGGCGTCGGGAGCAGCGTCGAGCGTCGGGAGAGAAAGATTAAAAACCGTTTGCAGATATCGCGGCCCATAAATTGAAGCCAGGGAACAATTACAGTTGCACTAGACAGATAACAGATGGAAGCAGTGGCGCAATGTTGTGGAACCTGATTAGCTACTAATGAATTGTGTCGGCGGCGCGAACAATTGGATTAAACCCGGGCGGCGGCGGCGGCGACGAGGATGACGCTGCCGCGGACCACCCCTCCTCCCACCTCCCCCTCGTCCTTGCGGCACAGTAGTGCTATCCATTCCGATGAGGAGAAGGAAGGCGCTCCATGTGTTTTTCGATTGAATTATCGTGAACGACGAGAGATATTTAAATCGGGGGTTGCATCCATCGATAGATAGGCGATGCTAATTCCGAGTTTTGGGGGAGAAAGTAAGAGGTCGACGGAATGAAGCGATAGGCGCGTTAAAATCGAAAAGGGGTTGTTTTTTTAGAAAGTGAAGTACTAATGGACTCTATTAAGAAAAGAATAACATTTAAAAATGTGAAAATTCTGCCGATGTTTAACATCGAATTGTGTTCCCACCCTTTCCGCCTTATGGAATACATAATAAATAAAAGGATTTGCGTTCGTTTAAGTAAGCGTTAAGTAGGTATACGATTATTTTGATCTTAATCGTCCTAGTTATGGAGACAGTTCGTTGTAAACAATGTTTAATAATTGGACGTGCAAGCCCACACGAACATCAGACACTGATAAAGAATAATGAACACGTTTTTGCGAATGTGTTGACTGCATCACGATGTAATAAGGAGACGGAAATTTTTGTACGAGCGCGAGTGCTGCAGCAATATTGTCGGCTGTCCCCTAATTTATAATGTAAAATTGTCGGTGTGAAGCACCACCGTAACCAAATGAATAAATGTGATTGCAAATTATGAATGTATCGCGTAATGCTTCCATCCTCTTCTAGAGTCCAGACATCAGTTGCACTTTATTTTTTTATAATTATACTGGATACTGGAAGAATTGTTACAGATAGTAAAAATGGCGTTATTGTTTAGCGATAATGGCTTCCACGTACGTAAATTTGTCTGGATAAAGGTCTAGATGATGGCCATGACCCCCGAAGGGGGTGGGGGTGGGGAGGATCGAAAGAGGAGGTCTCCCCCAGCACTGTACCATAAAAAGTTCGTGGCGGTCTCACCCCCATAAGAAATTATGGGGGTTCAAAGTTAATAAATATGCCAATTTTTATACATTTCTAGGCATGCAAATATTTATATAGTCATTTTTAAACAATATTCAAAGGTAAAACTAATGAAAAATACATAAAAATATTGCGAAAATTATATAAAACATTATTTAAAAATCTTTATCNTAACAAGGAGACGGAAATTTTTGTACGAGCGCGAGTGCTGCAGCAATATTGTCGGCTGTCCCCTAATTTATAATGTAAAATTGTCGGTGTGAAGCACCACCGTAACCAAATGAATAAATGTGATTGCAAATTATGAATGTATCGCGTAATGCTTCCATCCTCTTCTAGAGTCCAGACATCAGTTGCACTTTATTTTTTTATAATTATACTGGATACTGGAAGAATTGTTACAGATAGTAAAAATGGCGTTATTGTTTAGCGATAATGGCTTCCACGTACGTAAATTTGTCTGGATAAAGGTCTAGATGATGGTCCCACCCCCGAAGGGTACAGAGGGGTGGGGGACCTCCTCTTTCGATCCCATCCACCCCCACCCCCGATGGGGGTGGGGGCTATCACCTAGACATTTACCTTTGTCTGTGTAAACAGAACCATTTTCTTCCACGTATTAATTTATTACCGTTTCATGCGATAATAATCTGACGTTAGAGTGACATCTGATTAAATAAATAAATAAATAAATAAGTGAGGTCACGTTAAGAAAGAGAGAAAGATCTTACTAGCCAGATAGATCTCTGGGTACGCTATAAACGGACTGTCGCCCGAGGTAAACAACTAAATTGTTATTCATGAATATGAATGCCATGCCCGCCACCTACGTCGGAAATAGTCACATACACACATGCTTGCTTGTGCGTATGACAAAATATGTATAAACAGTTAAGATAGCTGTGTATTGTGCGACCGTGCAGGATAAGGCACTTCTTCATTGTTACACCTAAGTCGGAGCGAAAGAGCGCGAGATAAGCTGACGGTGTTATCGCTTGTGACCCCCGATGCATGGTGTGTCGCGGGCGCGTTACGAAGCGATGGGACGAGACGTGGCGCGGCCGAGTATTTTCTAGTTTACGCGAACATAATGGCTGACATAAGTTAAAATTATCGGACATCTCGTGGCCCACGCTCCTCCGTAGTAGCGTCGAGGACTATCTCACATGCATACATGTATGTATCATATTCATTTTATAGCACGACCCGGCGCGGCGTGTTTATCCTGATTTACGATTTGTGTAAGCGCGACGATACTAGGGTGATAATTGTGTGCCAACCGGCCTTGTACCCGTTATTACCTCATAATATTGTATTCAGATATTATGCAGATACCTATACCTACATACTGATGCAGTGTAGGGTCAATATTAGTTGTAGTTGTTACTTTTTTTTATACAACTTCGTAACTAACTGGTTGAAAATGCACCTCCTCTCTTTCCTATCCTGAGTTAATCTTCGCATTTTCCTAAAACTAGAACATTCCACATCCTTAACTATTTGCGAACAGTAATGTAATTTAGGACCACTCTACTCCTCTGAACTCCTGTTTCTGCTTCTAATATGCTTCTATCTAACCTTTTATGCATGAAAACATGTCCTACCGATCTATCTCGCCTATTTGTTATTGACTTCCTTGGTGCCCTCTATTTTCCGTTTCCACTGTCCATGTTTCTGTTGCGCCATCATCTGTTTTATATCTCTACTGCTCCTTCCATCCTGAATTATCTGACTTCCTTGATACTGAAAATTAGCTACTTCTAATCTAAGCATAAGTACTAATCTTTAATGATGTTTATCGTATTAATTCTTTCCAATAAAAAATAAAATAATTGTAAAAGTTTTATATTTCCACTGAACGATTGTTTTATTATTCCTGAATTTTTCTCTAAATTCACAAAAATTATATTTTTGATTGATTGATCGCACTCGTTTTTGATGGCAGAAATTGATTTCCAAGGTTGCAGTTTTTAATGAGTACCTAAGGATTATCTTCGGCACCGGCGCGATGCTCAAAGCGTATTCCATCATCCCTTAAATCCCGTTGAGGTATTAAGTACATTCACGGACGTCAACACATGACAAAAAGTAATTATGTGAACTTCTGAGGAGGCACAAGGATCGCCGAAATCTCCCGAGCGCGTTGATAATAATGACTAGGGAATCGGTACAATGTCGTAATGCTCGAGGGCGAAATAATATTGGTTTGACGAATTATTATGGGAATATAATAATATCCGGGTTGCGGTGCGAATAGCATATGGCTACTAGAAGGCAAACCGACCGTCACGTATAGTCCTCAGAGAGCCGCAAATACCGCGGGGGGTTTTCATATCCCATCATCGTCATCATCATATTGCGCGTCCAAAGCGAGAGCGATAGAGCGAGCTGGTGGAGAGAGAGAGTGAAATAAGCGTTCCAGGCTAAGCCGCTTAGACCAAATCATAGCATGGACCGTCTCCTAATCGGATCCTGCGGTCGTTGTATTGGACGGGGTGGGTGAGATGATACAACTATGTGTGTAACACCTATGTCCAAATTGGTTACTGAATTCCGGAAATCCTGAATTCGATCATATTTCCCTTACGGGATAATAATTAAAAATTAAGTCTTAGATTATTGGTTTATCTAATATTCTTGTTTTTTCTTCCTATTGAAATTGTCGTTTTTCTAATATCAAAAAAAAAACAATCACCAGAAAAATCATTGCTGTGATACATTTTTCGTAACAATCTGAAGCATCATTTGATATGATTAGAAACCAATTAGTTATTTGATATTTAAATAGCCTATGTATTCCATCTACGACCCTCTGCGTTGATTACTAAAATTATTCTCATTAGGTTTGTTTTTGAAAGAGCCTGAACAAGCTAATCACATTACTTGTAATGTTCTCTTTACTACAATAGGTACAGAATTCATCATTTATTTCTATATATGTTCGTTTTTTTGTTTTGGCCGCTGGCATACGTTCGATCTTTTTTTTTTTGTTTCTTTAAATCTCGTGTTCGTTAACGAGTTCTGCTTGCAACTGTTGCAATTGGATTATTGTAACGTAAACGCTTTAATGAGCTAAATCTGTTTCCGAACCATTTCGAGTGATTATTGTAATCAGGGGATATCGACGGTACATCACGTGTCCAACAACGCGCCACTACACCCACTTAACTATTTTTATGCGTGGCGTACGTCATATCGGAGTTCCCAGCGCACGATATTCGGACCGAGAAAAACTGTAGCGAATTTGATGAGGAGCCGCCGGGGGCTGAAACGGACGTCGTCGCCTCTTCTCTCCATGCCTGATTGCCTGCCCCCCTTTTTAAACCACTTCAGAACGCGACAATGTTTGATTTCACGGGGTGCGTTCGCTGTAACGCATGAATCAACATGCAACCCCTTCGATACTTATAAATCTACCCGTAACATGTGTTTAATGAGTAATAATACTGCGAGTGTAAATGTTTTGGTCAATATATTTAGCTCGAAGGGATAGATTTATATTATAAATATTTATCTATTTCGGAGTGCAATAATAATAAAAATTAATTAAATAGATGTATCGGGGGTTCTCAACACAATTGGTCACTATTACTCTCTGTTAAAGCAAAATGGTAATCCTTATTTTGCTTATCAAATTGAAATTATTCCACTAAAAGTAAAAAATTTCTATAACTGCATGTCCTGTAGGAGCTGTTTGTGGCTAGTATTATTAGTATACTAATCAAAAAAATCTTTGTGTTGTTATAGAAGGACAATTTGTCTTCGCAATCTTTTTTAAACGGGATTGTAGTAAAGTTGTAATTGTGGTGTAGTAATTAAGGTATATCTGTTATAGTTGACGACATGACAAAATGTCAGTGTGTACCTAAACATAAAAGTGATATTGTTGTCGAAAATAAATTGGCCCTGAGCGGAGTGACAAAAATACACGACGAACGAAGCGGGTGAGCGAAAAACATTTCATTTTAAACCAAAAAATATTCCCAATGAAATATCAAACATCAATTTCCAGTCTCGTGCAGCAACTCTCCCCAGAGATTAAATCCGGACCGATGTGATGTGATGGGGTGTGGGGTGAGGTGGGCGAATGACGAGGGGCGGTCACCCTGGTAACTCGGTGCCACCGCGAGAGCACTAACGCACGATTATAGCTATTAAAGTGGGATTTTAGAGCGACCCTTCAAATTACTATACTTACATTGCTTTGCAGCTGTAAAATCTTTCAATTGCAGTTTCGATTTTACTACTACATGCACATACGTACATATATGTGTGTGTCTCGTAAATCCCACACATAAGGGCAGGCAATATGCACCTTCTAAACATGTATATTATATATAGATATACTAAATATTTAGAACAATATGTTTCCAACTATCTCTGACCCAAAAATTTAAAGAATGGGATATGCAGACTCGCTGCGATTTAACTAAAAATTCCCGACGGGTGTTCCCCAGTTTGCAAGTCTATTAGCATAGGAACAGCGCCTACCACTTTGCCATACTGGATAAAAATATTCAAAATTTAATGTAAGAATCCTGATTAAGGATAACCAACTTTTTCGGATAATTTCAAGAGATTTCTGGGACGCGGGGTAATTGATTTTGAAATATTCACTCGGGCAAATAAAGACAGGAAGGAAGTTTACATTTCGAACACCTACGATGTGCAATTTGATGCAATTTATCGTTCGCGTCGCGTCGCGTCGCGTCGTTGCAGCTTGGTGCTCCATCATCCGTCGCTTTCGTTCGCTGCATCGTCAGCAGTCGAGGCTCTCGCTGATTGCATCACATCACATTAGATCACATGCGACTAACAAGGATTGACGATTATTCCGGATAATTAAGTTGAGGAAACTTTTGCCGGAGTCGCTTTCAGTGGCGGTAATTAAGAAAGTTAGCGCAGGCAGACACGTCCCGCGTGTAGGTAGTGGATTGCGTGCCCGGAATGTGACGCCCGAAAACGCCGACGCCGCATTTCGTTTTAGCGTTGCATTAACGTCGTGTTTTTCATTTAACTGTAATAGGAAATATGTAGTTGTGTCAATACGACGACTGCTTGCGTCTGAATTTAATTGTAAATACTTTGAACGCATACGAAAAATTTCGACCCATTTTGCGGTACTAACATTGAAAATATTAGCATTTTAAATTTCTATTTGAACGTATGTTAATTTATACATTTCATACTAATTCATGTAGATTTTGGTGTCTAACAAGTTTAATTTTCTTACAATTTTTTTTAAATTTCGAGAATAGGCAGATAATATTCACATAAATAATTTCCATACAAAATCGGTACAAGAAGCGGTATTTATTTTGTTGTAAACAATGTGTAAAGTAAATCTCAGACTCAGACTCTCCTGCATAAGCTAATCAGTAGTATGCGACTTGGCTACGCTGCAACAGCGCGGGACGTTTGAGTTGGTTATCCTAAACTGTAGAACCTGTGTGTTTTCATTTATTGTTGTCTGATTTCTTTCAACAATATTAAAATTACTATTAATATTCACTCGATTATTATTAATATTACAATTACTAATAATATTGATTATAATTCAGTTCATTATTATTTTGAATAAAAATGTTTAGTTGAAAAAACATGAGTTCTACTTTTTAATAAATTCATAGACTTAAAAAACATAATAGAAAATAAAATACACTGTTTATATTAGAAAGAAATTAAATATTCATTGACTGATAATAATAAAAATGAACAGTTATATAAAATGATAAAGAATGTATTTATAATATATAAGTATAACTTTATGTTACCGAAACTAATAAATAAATTATTTGGCTTTTTTTTTTCTTAAAAATTGTATCACTTTAGTAATGATATCTTTTCATCTTCATCAGTTCGAGACGATACAAACATGAGACGTTGCCAAGTCGAGTAAACCGACGCAGTAGGTCAATTTTTTCGCTTATGTGCATGAGAGGAGGCGCAAAAGAGCGTAGTGCTGATCAACTAATTCTTACAGTACAAGAAGGTAACTTATACGGGGAAATCGTATTCGTAGGTTGAGAACCTTAAAATATAATATGTGCGAAATTATCTTTGCCGAATAAATTAAACGGCTATAAACTTTTGTAAACAAGCAAGTGCCTGTTGAATTTGAGTAAGTGGGACCGTATTCCTCTCGAAATAATTGGGTTGAACAAAATTGTTATTCACGGGACCTTCGAGGCGAGGAGGAGAGGTGTGCAGAGGTAGTAAAGCGAAGTATTTTCCTTTATGTTCATTTCTCTGGCCGGGGTAGGTAACGGCTATTGGTCTGGTGCACAAGTGGGCTCGCGAGGTTCATTAAATTAGGCGGGTGGTTATTTCATTACACGAAAATCTTCCAAAAAAACGTCCAGAAACGGCTCTCGTGAGCATCCGAGCAATTACTTTCAAATTCGAGGCATAGAACCTGCAAAGCAGCGAGAGAGTCGAGAGCAGTTTTTAATGTTTGAAGAGTGAAGCCCTCACGGACGCATTCGTCCAGCCTCCACACCTCAATACCTGCACAAGGCTCTGTTCTTTTGCAGCGCCGCACGCCTTTGATCAACAGCTTCTGCAAGCATCCAGCAGCACAACTCGCTCAACGACGACGGCACAGGGCTGCAAGGAATAGTGGCTGCCTGCCTGTTTGCTGCCTGGTCGGTCGGTTAGGTTAAAGCGTTGGATGGTAAATTTTTGCTCTTCTTTTTTCTCTATTTTACTCGAAAAATTTCTGTTCTATGTAGTAAATCAGATTTCTGCATTTCTTCGTATTGCGGCTCATCTTTGAGAGGAAAACGTTCGTAAAAACGTTGTTTAATGGAACGGTACTAACGTGTATTCCACTCCATAACGATGATGGATAATTTACTTCGTCTTTATTCACAAAATCTACCTATATTTTGTGGTTTTTATTTTATTTAGTTATTTATACATCGAGAAGGATTGTTCCTAATTAATATGAAACATTTCCTTACTGTTATGATGAAGTCTCATGGAACTCGACAACAAAAAGGAGAGATGGAATAGTAAAACATTCTTTAAGATATAAAGGATTAGTTAGAGAGATAAGAAGCAGAAACAGGAGTAAAGAGTGGCATAGGAAGACTCAGATTAGACTACTGCTTCCAAATAGTTAAGAGCATGGGATGTTTCGGTTTTTGGGAATGCGAAGATTGGCTCTTGATTAGGAAGGAGCAATGGTGCATGTCCAATCAGTTTTGGAATTGATGATTTTGTGATTATGTCGATGAAAACATATCCCCAGTAGTTTTCAGTTCAATAAGGAATTTTTCACTCCATGTATATCAAATCTTGCTGCAGAGTCCATGTAGGTGTCGTGTTAGAACTGTTTGAACATTTGTAGATAAGCACTCGTTTTTATTATTATTCCCACCTTAGTATAAACAAAATTAGCGGATTTAAATCAAAATTTAAGGACAAAATAGACAAGAAACAACTTAGCCCTAGAAACGTTTTACACTGGCTTTCTGGTGCGAAACCTGCAAGTTCCCTTTGTAATAAGAATTCTTCAGTCGTTTACGGTACATTTAATGTAAGGAACAAGGTTAACCAATTAGGACGCGAACTCTGTTCGTAAATCAAATTAAAAATTAAACCGGATTTGCAAGAAGCATAGCCAGGCGTGCAGGCATTAGAGAATGAAGGAGATATACACAGGGAAAGAGGAAGAAGTAGAAACGGCTTTAGCAACAACCCTATAGGATACCGAACCTATCCAAACAGGGCAGTGGCAGCGTTGAAGAAGAAGAACGAGGGAGCAATGAGAACGGAACCGGAACCGGAAGGCAACGCGTGCGTGCTAATGACTCCGACCAAAGCGGAGACTCCATGCCCGTCGGCTTTCTGTTTAAGCTTGAAACTTTTCGTTTCAACGACATATTATTAGTTGCTTTTCCATATCGACGTGACTCATGTACTATCACTCTTTGTTGCGGGTTCGCTTTATTTAATGTCAAAAACTGTAAAATCGAAGTATCTTCCTTTACGCATATAAATACGAGTTCTCTATAAATCTCATTTCCAGGATACAAAGATTTCGCTTTCCCTTTATGAAAAATATGAATCTATTTGTTGACTGTAGTTATTTATTGATAAGTAGGTCGCCAATCACTATGTTAATTTTTACAAAAGTAGCTCATCGTTAATGTATTTTTCTTCATAGTTTTTACTTTTTTCCCTTCTTGTTAAATCCCCATAATAAATTCAATCAGTGTTTCACCGCTGTACGTTTTTAATTTAGTTTCTAAATCTTCTGCTTAAACCGACGACTTTTATGTGACGTGAGAGTTACCGTATGGGTCCCGTTGACCAGAGGTCCTTCAAAGTTTTCAATTTGATCATTAGTTGCGTATCTAAAAGTGTTAATGCTTTTTTTCAGACAAAAGTTGATATCAATAAAATAATTAGGGTAAGTAGGTATTGACGAATTTAGGTAAATTAAGTTGGATTTTTCAGTAAAATTAATGTTGCTTTTATAGTTCTAATGCACTGAGAAAAGTCAGGCTGTTAGATCAACACCTTTTGAACTGTTAGCTTTTTGAATGTTGAATGAAATGGTTTTGTTTTGTTTCAACAAAAGAAGAATTAAGTGAAATCGTGGTTTGGATTTGAAGAGAAAGGTTTTTTTTGTTGACTTATTTTGATTCAGTTAATCACCTTTAGTGTTTGAAAAAAATNGCTTGCTACCGACCGTCATATCATTCCAGTCAAACGACACCATACTGTCACTTTTGGTCAAATTATTACGATAGAACGAAAAGATCAAAGATTTCCTTGAATCCTTGTTAACGTCGACGTTTGAAATGGAAAATTAGTGATTGTTATTAAATGGGGTGAAATATTTGTAATGATGAGACACTGTTTCAAAATAAGTAAAAATAGATTATTTTTTGGTAATACGATAATTTATCGTGTTGCCTTCATTATTTTAGGACTCGGTATGTGTGTATGTGTAAATGTATTTATGTTTATTTTATTATGCCCTTACATAACCTAACCTGTTTACGACTACAACGTAATCGCTCTTCGACACATGTCGTGTTCGTTAGCATTTTAAAGGGTTTTAATCCTTCGCGTTACCGGTCATGTACTGATCCAGACAGAATGTCTGGTGACATGTCTGCAACAACTGTTCGTTATATACAGAGTGTTCAAACTAATCTTCAGTTATAGTACAAAAGGATTAGCGTTTATTATGAAAGAAGTTTCTTTATTTCAAATGATTGGATTCAATAATCGATCCAAACTAGGACGATCTTCCTTAGTGTATAATCTAACCGATTAAATGACAACATCTAACTGGCTTAAGGTGTAATTCCAATAGGTTTTTTAATATTTAGCTAATTCCAGAATGCCATATTGTCAGAGAAGGCAGTTGCACTCACTTCCATCACTTTGTTACAAACTCCAATAAAATCTAATCTCTTTACTATTACTCACGTTGTAAAGCAATTAACTGTACTTATTTGTTTAATTTTTGCAGTAATTTGTTGCTTGTTTTCCTTTGTGAGAAGGAACGCTCAGTATATTATGGAAGGTATGCGTAGTTTCTTGCATAAGTACGTTTTCCTGCTGCTATGCAGTTCTCTATCGGTCGCGTCCGTTCGCTCGTCCGTCCGCCCGCTTGAATGGCCTAATAATGCGCCGTGGACGTGAGACGGCACGGGCTTTCCGCGAAAGGCGCGTTAACCCGCGACCCGAGTGTCCTGGCATGACTCTGGAACATCGCATTCGACGCGCTCTGCGTCATTTATTTTACGGCTTCCCGAAAACGGGGCACCGGATCACACACGTATGCCTAATAATACACCGTCACATACGTATACACGTTTAACAAATTATTTTCCTTTCTGTAATCTTATCATGTATACACATAACTGGGGAACTAGTCTTATTCACAGACAGGAAGAAAACTTGATAATTGTTGATTTCTCAAAAATTACAAAAGGTGTTTTTAATTTTTGTATCTAATCGTTTTAGTTGGTAATATTACCTTTACCTTTAGAAGTAATGATGTTGAAGATGTTTAGGTTAGTATGTAACATAGTTATTATTTTATAATTTTTGGGATAATCGTAGATAGTCCTTGAAATGTTTGTTTTTGTAACAACAAGTGTTGTTTTTGAGCAGAATACATAGACTCTTCTAATAAAACTTGTATAAGAACATCAAATACATGTCGTAAGTTGCCTTAAAATCCTAATATGTTTGAGTTCTTCGGTTTGTTCGTTCTCGAATTTGACAATGAACACGTAGATGTTGGTAATAAAAACGCACTCACGCTTTCATTTTATTATCGTCGTGCTTCCGCGATTGTGAATGGTAGGCTTAAGGAAAGAGAAAGACAGCGAGAAGTAAAAGTCCAAAAGGACTTGAATTGCAGGAACTAAATATAGGAAAGCAATTAAGCTGATTACTTAGCGAATGGAAATCTCAACAGTCCTCTAATTACTACTAATTACCTTTAAGCATTCACGTATTCTCAGTCCAGCACCCTCTGCCTCACTCTCTGGTAACTACTGCTGCCATCACTCCTGCTGCTTCTCGAGCTTTAACTTCACTCTTATTTCCTCTTCCCCGTCTGCCTTCTGGTTTCCTTCATCGTAGATGCATTCCATGTTTTATAAAATACCAAATATCCAAAGCACTTCACCCATGGTTATCTTGATATAGAGAGCTAAGGAACTCCAATTAAAATAAATTGTTCATTTTTGTATTTTTATAGAGAAAGCTCGATATGTAGCGCAAATGACTGGTCTATTATCCTAAGTTTGACGGCAATGCTCGACATTTGAAATTTTTTGACATTTAAGTAACTCTGCCTAATCTTCCTGTTCTTGTCAATCCGTCGAAAGTGCCAAGTACTTATTGGTCCTGTCAAACTGACGAAAATCCTCCATACCCAGAAATGCAGATCTCTTCAAAGACCCAAAAACGTGAATGAACTTAAAGTAGCTTTTGCGAGCGGAACATATCATCACTACAGCAGCGATTATGCGATACGTAGGTACCTACATGGGCATCGGCACATCAAAAGGTGAAGGAAGACAGATACTCATCTCGTTGAACAACGGGGGACCATTCAGTGTCGACCAAATAGGCCTCTGTTTTAATCTCAGATTTTGTTCGCTCGAGGGACGGCTAAAGGAGACGAGAAGGATGAGCTACCGATTATTTTTTGCAAGGAAACGATGGATGTTCACGGATTATACACGGACCGTCGTCCGACTCTCCTGGATGTTTTCGTTTTACTTTTTATATGTGGGGGAACAATGGACCCATGACCTGGGGCTAGTTAGTGTTACCTACAGATGTTATCGCGCGGTTTGTTGAAGTGTATACCTCTTCCACAAGAACGCTAACGTGGGTCACAAAAGATTCATTTTTTTCTTCCTTCTTTCGTTTATCGGTTTTCAGGTTGTGTATTTCATATGACAAGCTGCTGAAAGCCGTCACGGAATCCGAGATTTGTATGCCGATTGCTTGCTATAATTGAAAGGTACAAGGATTTGAATTCACAAAATTTTTGAGAACATAAAATTATACCCACCTATTATAAAAATCATCATAAAGTCGTCAGTTCTAAGACTGGTTTGACACATACCTCCACTCTTTCCTATTCTGAAACTAGAACAACCTACATCCTTAACTATTTGCGAACAGTAATCTAATCTAGGTACCTACTCTCTAGCCCTCCTAACTCCGGTTTCTGCCTTTAATATGTCTCTGACTATACCATCATGCCTGAAGATGTGTCCTACCAACCTATCTCGCCTATTTCTTGTTGACTTTCATAGAGTCCTCTGTTCTCCTATTCTTTCTAATACCCCTTAATTTCTAACCTTCTCTATCCACGGTACCCCTCATCATTCGTCTGTAACACTAAATTTCTAACGCTTCTACCCGAGTCAAAAAATTGGGACTCATTTTGTCCTCATTTGATCTCAATAGAATTTTTAGGGATATTTCAAACTACAAGACTCAAAAGTCTCATTTTATCCGCGGTTTTCCCGTATCAGGACAAAATGAGACTTTTGAGGAGTAAAGATTATTTAGGAAACCTCATTTTGTCTTCAAAAAGTCTCATTCTTTTCTTGTTGAGGTTAAATTGAGGACTATTGCCATAGGATTGCAGACATTGAGAATAAAATGAGACTTTTTAGAATCCAATGTGATGAGTCTTATGAAAACTTATTGAGGTATCTGAGATTAAAAACGTCTAAATGAGGAAAAAATGAGTCTAAATAGTTCATTTGAGGATAAAATGAGTCCCAATTTTTCGACTCGGGTAACCTTTTCTTTTCCACCGTGCCCACTGTCCATGTTTTGCACCCGTACATCGCCGCACTCCAGACATACACCTTTAACAACCTTTTTCGAATTTCAAAATTAACCGTTCACGAACATAGAAGTGACTTCTTTTTATTGAAGGCGACTCGACCCTGCGCTATCCTCTGCTTTATATCCCTACTACTCCTTCCGTCCTGGCTTATCTGACTTCCCAGATACCTACTATCGGCCACTTCGTCTAATTTTTCGTCTCCTATCATTATATTCGCTCTTTCCCTACTTTTTCTTCCCTTGCATATCAGTATTTTTGTTTTACTTTTATTTATTTCATACAGCAGTACCGCATCCATTTTATTTAAAGCTAATCTCTAACTCCTACTTGTTAGATGTTAATACTACTATATATCATCTGCAAATCTAAGCATACTAATCTTTTGCCCTTGTGTATCTATCCCTACTGTTGTAGGTACTGTCTTTAATGAATTATAAAAATAAGAGAATATAAATTTAAGTCATAGGAGCAGATATTTTGAGACTTATTCATTGGAATCACGCTTCGTCGTCAATTTAGTTAGCCAAAAATATACTTCAGTTAACATTCGATATCAGTATCAGCGTTGATAAGCATAATGCATATAGATAAATGACGTCTCAGTATTCCATACCGTTGATAAAAGACTAACGATTAGTAACATAATATTCTTTTTCGTATGGAGGTTCGACACATCACAGCAATCACAAGCTGTGCTATAGCGTAACGTCAGATTGGAGAAGGCTTTGCGTCCGTCCCGTTTGCCTAACTTCCGGCTTGTAACAATAGCCGCGGATAACAATGGACCCCGCACTCGCTGCTACTACTACCATCCATCGATTACCAATATAACCCGATTTTCAAGTAGAACTCTTGCTTCTTGTACGACGGCCATCTAACAGTATTATCGTCTGTACAAAATCGAGCTCGACGACCATATTATTCGCCGCCGTCTTTATTGCCTTTTTTCTTTAACACGCTAACATAAAAAATGATCTTGAAAAACTATCAAAATGAGGAAAAAGTTTAGATAAAAAAAAGCTGATCTCGCTTTTTTCAATCGAATACAATATTTTAATTAATAATAAATGGGGTATTTTTGACCTATTTTGTGGGTCACACTCTTTATTGAATAATCTTCTGGTTCCTTATAAGAATCTATCATACAACTTCTTCGCTTATTTTACGTATTCGTATTAAATGAGGCTTTTTTTGGACGTTAGAATTTTCTATTTTTTTTTTGAGTGACAAACAGTAGAAAAGGAACATGAAAACTTTCACCATAANCATGTAGGTTTTAGTGCCTAACAATTTTAATTTTCTTACAATTTTTTTTAAATTTCGAGAATAGGCAGATAATATTCACATAAATAATTTCCATACAAAATCGGTACAAGAAGCGGTATTTATGTTGTAGTAAACAATATTTAAGGTAAATCTCAAACTCAGACTCTCCTGCATAAGTTGATCAGTAGTATGCGACTTGGCTTCGCTGCAATAGCGCGGGACGTTTAAGTTGGTTATCCTAAACTGTAGAACCTGCGTGTTTTCATTTCTGATTTCTTTTAACAATATTAAGATTACTATTACTATGTAGGGATATAACAGTAACGTTAACAGGGACGTGTAAATATAACGATTTATTAAAAGAAACAAGTTATAAGATAAATAAGATTAACTTAACAGAACATGGAAGTTTTACATGAATGAGCCAAGCCCTCACGACGTCTAACCTTTTCGAGGGTTGTTCTTAGACTCCCGATTCCGTCCTTTTTAAAATTGTACAGTAATCGGTACTTCTTGACCGTCCCAGAGGTCTTTTTCTTTAAGCAACGGTAATAAACTTTACGACAGGGTTGGGTCCGAGGACCTGGCTGCTACATGTACATTTTCCTAGAAATTAGTAAATAATTCTTACGACTATAACAACTTAAAATTTAAACATTAACAACTAACTTATTCTAAGGCACGTCTGCATACTACATT
Organism: Agrilus planipennis; assembly: GCF_000699045.2. NCBI lineage: Eukaryota > Metazoa > Arthropoda > Insecta > Coleoptera > Buprestidae > Agrilus > Agrilus planipennis. The sequence continues at coordinate 457,629 of NW_020438926.1, forward strand.
CNTTTTTTTCTTAAAAATTGTATCACTTTAGTAATGATATCTTTTCATCTTCATCAGTTCGAGACGATACAAACATGAGACGTTGCCAAGTCGAGTAAACCGACGCAGTAGGTCAATTTTTTCGCTTATGTGCATGAGAGGAGGCGCAAAAGAGCGTAGTGCTGATCAACTAATTCTTACAGTACAAGAAGGTAACTTATACGGGGAAATCGTATTCGTAGGTTGAGAACCTTAAAATATAATATGTGCGAAATTATCTTTGCCGAATAAATTAAACGGCTATAAACTTTTGTAAACAAGCAAGTGCCTGTTGAATTTGAGTAAGTGGGACCGTATTCCTCTCGAAATAATTGGGTTGAACAAAATTGTTATTCACGGGACCTTCGAGGCGAGGAGGAGAGGTGTGCAGAGGTAGTAAAGCGAAGTATTTTCCTTTATGTTCATTTCTCTGGCCGGGGTAGGTAACGGCTATTGGTCTGGTGCACAAGTGGGCTCGCGAGGTTCATTAAATTAGGCGGGTGGTTATTTCATTACACGAAAATCTTCCAAAAAAACGTCCAGAAACGGCTCTCGTGAGCATCCGAGCAATTACTTTCAAATTCGAGGCATAGAACCTGCAAAGCAGCGAGAGAGTCGAGAGCAGTTTTTAATGTTTGAAGAGTGAAGCCCTCACGGACGCATTCGTCCAGCCTCCACACCTCAATACCTGCACAAGGCTCTGTTCTTTTGCAGCGCCGCACGCCTTTGATCAACAGCTTCTGCAAGCATCCAGCAGCACAACTCGCTCAACGACGACGGCACAGGGCTGCAAGGAATAGTGGCTGCCTGCCTGTTTGCTGCCTGGTCGGTCGGTTAGGTTAAAGCGTTGGATGGTAAATTTTTGCTCTTCTTTTTTCTCTATTTTACTCGAAAAATTTCTGTTCTATGTAGTAAATCAGATTTCTGCATTTCTTCGTATTGCGGCTCATCTTTGAGAGGAAAACGTTCGTAAAAACGTTGTTTAATGGAACGGTACTAACGTGTATTCCACTCCATAACGATGATGGATAATTTACTTCGTCTTTATTCACAAAATCTACCTATATTTTGTGGTTTTTATTTTATTTAGTTATTTATACATCGAGAAGGATTGTTCCTAATTAATATGAAACATTTCCTTACTGTTATGATGAAGTCTCATGGAACTCGACAACAAAAAGGAGAGATGGAATAGTAAAACATTCTTTAAGATATAAAGGATTAGTTAGAGAGATAAGAAGCAGAAACAGGAGTAAAGAGTGGCATAGGAAGACTCAGATTAGACTACTGCTTCCAAATAGTTAAGAACATGGGATGTTTCGGTTTTTGGGAATGCGAAGATTGGCTCTTGATTAGGAAGGAGCAATGGTGCATGTCCAATCAGTTTTGGAATTGATGATTTTGTGATTATGTCGATGAAAACATATCCCCAGTAGTTTTCAGTTCAATAAGGAATTTTTCACTCCATGTATATCAAATCTTGCTGCAGAGTCCATGTAGGTGTCGTGTTAGAACTGTTTGAACATTTGTAGATAAGCACTCGTTTTTATTATTATTCCCACCTTAGTATAAACAAAATTAGCGGATTTAAATCAAAATTTAAGGACAAAATAGACAAGAAACAACTTAGCCCTAGATACGTTTTACACTGGCTTTCTGGTGCGAAACCTGCAAGTTCCCTTTGTAATAAGAATTCTTCAGTCGTTTACGGTACATTTAATGTAAGGAACAAGGTTAACCAATTAGGACGCGAACTCTGTTCGTAAATCAAATTAAAAATTAAACCGGATTTGCAAGAAGCATAGCCAGGCGTGCAGGCATTAGAGAATGAAGGAGATATACACAGGGAAAGAGGAAGAAGTAGAAACGGCTTTAGCAACAACCCTATAGGATACCGAACCCATCCAAACAGGGCAGTGGCAGCGTTGAAGAAGAAGAACGAGGGAGCAATGAGAACGGAACCGGAACCGGAAGGCAACGCGTGCGTGCTAATGACTCCGACCAAAGCGGAGACTCCATGCCCGTCGGCTTTCTGTTTAAGCTTGAAACTTTTCGTTTCAACGACATATTATTAGTTGCTTTTCCATATCGACGTGACTCATGTACTATCACTCTTTGTTGCGGGTTCGCTTTATTTAATGTCAAAAACTGTAAAATCGAAGTATCTTCCTTTACGCATATAAATACGAGTTCTCTATAAATCTCATTTCCAGGATACAAAGATTTCGCTTTCCCTTTATGAAAAATATGAATCTATTTGTTGACTGTAGTTATTTATTGATAAGTAGGTCGCCAATCACTATGTTAATTTTTACAAAAGTAGCTCATCGTTAATGTATTTTTCTTCATAGTTTTTACTTTTTTCCCTTCTTGTTAAATCCCCATAATAAATTCAATCAGTGTTTCACCGCTATACGTTTTTAATTTAGTTTCTAAATCTTCTGCTTAAACCGACGACTTTTATGTGACGTGAGAGTTACCGTATGGGTCGCGTTGACCAGAGGTCCTTCAAAGTTTTCAGTTTGATCATTAGTTGCGTATCTAAAAGTGTTAATGCTTTTTTTCAGACAAAAGTTGATATCAATAAAATAATTAGGGTAAGTAGGTATTGACGAATTTAGGTAAATTAAGTTGGATTTTTCAGTAAAATTAATGTTGCTTTTATAGTTCTAATGCACTGAGAAAAGTCAGGCTGTTAGATCAACACCTTTTGAACTGTTAGCTTTTTGAATGTTGAATGAAATGGTTTTGTTTTGTTTCAACAAAAGAAGAATTAAGTGAAATCGTGGTTTGGATTTGAAGAGAAAGGTTTTTTTTGTTGACTTATTTTGATTCAGTTAATCACCTTTAGTGTTTGAAAAAAATTTTACCAAAATTGTTTTTAAAGGAAAAGTTCATTGCATCATTCCAATAGTCTTTATTCATCAAGTTAAGCAATTTGTTTTTTCCTTTAATGTAACAACAAGTATTCTTTTATCATTAATTACGTTTCTGAACAACCCTTTTTTATGTTGAATGAAATAACGGAAATATTAAATTGTATTCATTTGGCGTTTGATTCAACAAACAAGAAGTTTTGCAGAAAAGGCCCAAAAATCTCCTGGAATTGACCAATAATCGCAAAGTATTCAGGGTCACACGTAATGACGTGGACAAAGAACAAAGGGAGCATTGTGCAAAAAGATGCAATATCCAAGATGCGATTTTAACGCACGTATTACCTATCAATATTTTAATAGTTACCGTGGAGTGAATGTGTCGTCGTCTACTATTTTACCGGATTTTTCATTTTGTTTGTGTGAGGGTAAGTAAATTATTGTAATAATTATAATATAAACATATTTTTCTAATCCTCTGTGCCTGTTTGTAATTGTAACTAACCAAGTGCCAATGTTAGGTATAAGTACATATGCATGATTATAAATGTGTTTTGCTGTATCTAGAAGTAGGTAACTACACAAGAATTACAAGCGTGTAAAATAGTTACAAGATCATTTTTGGTTTAATTTCATTCGCACGCCAATTTTTCTAATAAGATCTAAATCATGATATAACTTATTATTTCTTGAATTAAAACAAGTGTTGCAACAATATCCTATTTAATGTTGGTTACAATTTGCAAAGCTGATCGACTCATTTTATAAATAATAGAAATTGGGCAAAAATATCCAATTATTTTTGATAAATAATGAAATACATTTGAACTTACAATTGAACTTCCTCTTCTGACATTGCTAATAGTAAAAATTAATCTCTTGCTCATCTGATGAAATTTCATCCATTTTGGAAATCGTTAATAAACTAATATTAGATATAATACTGGATTTCCTACCTCTTTAGTGTGATTGCACATAATAAAAATAGACAATAAATACGTTGCTACATTTAAAGTAAAAGAAAATCTTTTTAAAGTAAAGTATATACATGTATAATTTATATAACAACTCTTAAGACTGTCGACTTTACGATGATTTTTGAAAAATATTGAAAATGGTAAAAATACCTCTTTTTATTTAATATTAAATACAAAATTAGTTTTACAAACTCTAAGTACTTGGGTGTTTACAGTTTCTTTATAAATTATAGATAAAAAATGACTGACATGAACACGAAGCAAATGTTAGAGGACTGGGGATTGTCAGATTACATTGAAATATTTGAAAGTAAGCATTGGCATTTACCAAATTTGTAACTGTTTAAGTTACTGCAGATTTAAACATTAATGTGCATTTTATTGCTTTTTAAGAACATGAAATTGATGTAGATGCAATGCTTGAATTAAATGAGGAAATTGTTAAGGAACTAATTCCTAAAATTGGTCCTAGACTTAAATTTTTGAAAAATCTAAGATTATATAAGGATATTAAAGACATACCAGTGATTACCGAAGAAGATATCAGTGAAACATTATCATCTGTGAGTAATTATTACAAAAACTAAAAAAATATTTTCGTTTTTATAAAAATTTCATTAATCGTTGAATTTTTCTCTTTGTTTAACCGGTTTATGGAATTTTCATTTTATTACTTATACGTTGAAAATAAATACGATTTTTTTAAAAACATCCCCTTTTAGTCAATCGCTTCATCTGCCACTGAAGAACATGAAGCAGATTTAGATATTGTAACCGTAAAATGTAACACAGAAAATGTTGAAGCAATTCATTTGGGATCAAAAGAGAATGATAATCTTGGTAAAATTTCAGAAGCATTTCTTGCTTCCTCTTCTCCAGTTGGATTCACTGCTTTTTATGGGGATAATGAGCTCAGCACATGCTTAAGAAAATCCTTCAATTTAAATCTTTACAAATTTTTAAACGGTACAAATTCTGGAAAATATGTGCTTTCAACATACAAAAGAGAAAACAAATTAACATCTAAAGCAAGAAATATGTTAGTCGATATTCTCATTAATGGACTTATGACTGAATGCAATGGGTAATAATTTAAAAGTAGTTGTTATAACGTAAGAATAAAGTTTACAACACGTCAGTTGTTTCATCATATTCATTAGTTAGATGCAGAAAACAGTATAAAAGACATTATTTTTATTTAAACATTTGATATAAAGCTGTTTGAATTTATTTTTAAGGAGGTTATTGCCAATTGATTTTCAAAATTTAGCGAATAAGATAAGTAGTCTTTTTCCAACTGAAGACCCACAAGTATATTACATACCTCGTGTAAGAAAACAAGAATCAATGAAATTAAAACCTATTAATGCTAAAGGAAAATTGGTAGATAAATATCGAAATTTGAATAGACTGTTTAAAGCGGAAAAAGTGGCAGAGGAGACGGAGGTTCACAAACAGAAGAGCAGTTCAACAATTACAGGTAGAGTTTTTTTGTTAAAATTAACTCAATTAACAATATTTCTGGGAAATACTGGGAAAGTACTCAATACATTACCGCTTTAGTACCTTGTCCTTACCAACTCGCTCACTTAAATTAAAAAATACGCAGGTGTAATTAAATAAAAAATAGTGTTTTGTGAAACGTATAGTAATTTGCAATTAGGCAGCTAATGAAATTTTCATTTTTCCTTGAATTAAACTATAGGAGAAATGGAAGAAAGTGCCAAGTGGCTTAAACATTTTATGGAACCATGGGATGCTGTTATTAAACACTGGAATACTAGCTTTGCATTACGAAGAAATACCTCAGTTACCACAGTAACGAAATTTTTGGAAGAATGGCCTATTTTAAAGCACCAGAAAGCAATTTCTTTGGTAAAAATTTCACATACATATAAAACATAGAGACGGCGATTTACGTAGAAATATCAAAAGTTAATTTCCTATATTAGTAAAGATTATATATTGCTACATTGTAAACAATGGTTTATTTAAAAAAAAAACTTCTGAAATAACCTACATAACATTGTAGATTCAAATCGACTTTGAGTGTATGTTTCCTGATAGTAACATGAATTTATATGTTAAATGGGAATCATTTTTCGAGAAATTGTTATCCATTAAGCCAGTCCATGACACCACCACAGATGAACTATTGAGTATTTTAAGTATTAATGATCTCAACGAAGGTACTTAATGCTTTTTTGGTTTCTGGTAGTGTTAAAAATTACAATTTATTTTCTTTAGATAGCAGAATTGCGATTCAGATAATGCTTCTGTCTAATTTAATTCCACCGAAAGGAAGAATCAGAAATAACAGTTTACACTGGAAACCAACTGTTGTGGAATGTCAAAAGAGTATTATTTGCCACGTAAAGGTAAATTATTTGGAATTACATTTTAATGCCAGATTTTGATATTGTTAATAATTAATTTGGTATTGCAACACCAAAATTANGAAAAATATTATAAAAAAAATTATATTGTAAAAAATGCACCGCTTTGTATTATATATACATATGTATAACTACCTTTTCAGTGTGTAACTTTTTTAAATAAACGGTTTTATTTTACATTTATTATTTTTTTTTACAATTATATTTTGCTAAAGGGCATTTTATTCAATCCAAGCATTCCCGTTTCTTCTCTTTGTTATAATAATTTATAATGGAAGAGAAGGCCCAGGGACATGTTTCAAATCGTTTAAAATAAAACTACAATAAACGGCAGTTCGAAAGGTGTATCAAATACCTATCACTAATGTGTTTAAAATTGAAATTGGCTTACGTTGTACATTTTTTCGATTAGTTACAACACATGGTTATTCTAGAGTAAATGTTTATCACGCTTCTTAATAATTACAGTAAATAGTTCAAAACTAATTGAAGGACTATACAACGTGATCCAATATCGGCTTTCATGGTAAGAGGTTCATTTCTTTTTCCTTTCTTCGCCGTGGTCCACTTGATTAGGGTTGATATGCAAACGTTTCGCCTACTATAGCTGCAATGCCTGGTCATCGGTCTCCACTGAATGAAGTTATTGAAGCTATACTTAGCGAAACATTTACAAAGCAACCATCAATTAAATCATGGAGGAATTCAGAAGATCGGAAAAAGAGACCAATTTCAATTATCTGTAAATATCCAGTGAAAATTTTTAATTGGTTTACCTTACAAAAGAAGTTGTTGCTTCAAACAACTAAGATATTTTATTCAACAGTGTAAGAGTGTCAATTCAATAAATTTTGCAGGTTGATGTAAAAAGAGGTGAGTGTGTGATTTAACGTGCTCAAAGAGTTTGTCGTACACACAGTTGAACATTGACTCAAGAAACTGTGCAGGTGTATGTAAAAATAAATACGTTTCATTTAAACTGCTCAATTTTCTACCTAATATATAGGCAAGTGTTGATTCAACAAATTCTACGCATTGATGTAAAATTAGTGCAATTTTACTTAAATTGCGGAAGTTGTCTAGACAAATACAAACTTTGTGTTGATTAAAACACAAGATACACATCTACTAAACATTCCTATTAGTTATCATAACAAATAATACTGGACCGTTTCTAAATGTTAACGGAATGCATTGAGACTATCACTAATAGGTGACCGTCAAAATTATTTGAATTAAGTATTTTTTTGTTCACTCAACAGTTTTCTTCTCTCAGTGCACGGATAACTAAATTATTTACTGATGTTGTTTGATACGCTCGAACTTTACTGAACACACACACATACTACCTACATACCGAGTACTACAAGAAAGGAAAGCTCTAACAAATTACAAATAAATTGAGAAACATCCATTCGAGTGTCACGACGACTCGAATTTCATACACAATAATATGTCCAACTAACGTACACAACTCTTTAAAACGATATCTGCTATAACGACATAGCACTCATTGCGACGAAATTTCAGAATCCCGAACAGAAATATGATGCCTGCCGTTTATAACTGCATCGGATATTACGACGAAATGAATCTGGTGAAATTTCAGTTAAATTATCTTTTATGTTCGAATATCGATATAAGAGTTATGAAATGCTATTGTCTGCAAAATTTGTAAGTTAACGTGCTTTTTCATCATCATCATCATAAGGTCGTCAGTCCTAAGACTGTTTGGACATGCACTTCCACTCCTTCCTATCCTGAGCTAATCTTCGCATTTCCCTAAAACTGGAACAACCCACATCCTTAACTATTTGCGAACAGTAATCTAATCTAGGTCTACCTCTACCCCTCCTAACTCCTGTTTCTGCCTCTAATATGTCTCTAATTAGAGCTTCATGCCTGAGAAGATGTCCTACCAACCTATCTCGCCTATTTTTTATTGACTTCCATAGAGTCCTCTGTTCTCCTATTCATTCTAATACCTTTTCATTTCTAACCTTCTCTATCCACGCTATCCTCATCGTTTATTATTTACCATAAAGAAAATTTACGAATTTGCATATAGCGACCTGCGGTTATAACGTCTAAACTTGGCGGGTTCCTTCAACGCCATTATAAACGGTATCCAAATACTTGATATGATTTAATATTTTTTTCATTGATTTTGTTCGATCTTACTCTTATCGTCGGATTATAGAGTAAATATGGTAAAGACGTTGACGATGTAGTGTTTATTTGTGGGCGAGAGCGAAATCGGGATGGGTGATAGGCGGTTATGGAGAAAAAGGAGGGCCGAGGGGAAGGTATTACACAAGAGAGCGAGAGCGAAGAAACTAATTAGCAAACCGAGTAGCGACCGTTTCGCATTTGGAAGAAATACCGCGGCGAGTTGGCGGTAACGTTTTTAAGTAAAGTAAGGAGAACGAACAGGACTTGTTTGCCTCTTTGCAACCCCCTAAAACTCCACCCCTATGTGCGTACATACCAATATAATACATACATAACAAAAAGACTCATTACACAAAAAACGCTTGAACTGATCTTCACACTGTTAGTTGGTAAAAGCTCAAAAAAGCTCACGATCCTCTGAGAGATATCTCACAGTAACAGTAAGCTATTACCCATTTTCAAAATTAATCTAATTTTCACTTGAAAACAAATATTATATAGTAATTGATGATTATTTTATAATTATGTAGGTACTTTCTGTTCTACATATAGGTACATATTGAGACCTACATTCGATTTTGGGAAGAAACAATTTGGAATTCTTTTGTTTTTCTTTTTTGAACAACGCTCGGTCGACGGAGTCCCGATGCCGTACGCGACGAGGGTTGAGGGTATGGGGGGGAGGGCGTGAGATTGAGCTTGCGACTTTAATTTGCCACTACCAATGACGACGCCGGGGACGCGGACGAGCGAGACGCGGCGACGTCCGTCCGTCGCGGAGCGACAAAGACGGCCGATCACTAATTAAGAATGCGAAAGAAAGGGGACCGATGCGATGTTTAAAATGCGTGAGTCGAGAAAGTACGTATATATATATATACATTCGAATATATGAGACAAAGGAATTAGAAGGCGACGCCGACGCCCGCCCTTCCCGTCCGCCGGAAAAGAAGAAGCAGAAGAAAATACGAAGATGATGATAAAGAAGAAGAAGAAGAAGAAATGAATTGAGTTGAAAGATGGCGGATCTGTTGAGCGTATACTTCGAGAAAGAATTTGCATGCAATTAGCTCTGGCCGGGTGAAGTAGGCGGTGGTGGTATAGAGCGGGGAAAAATTACCCCGCACGCGGGTATTCATACGAGTTGTTCAGTTCCACGGCATGCTCCGCTGCCCTTTCTAATTCGAACACGAACTTCTTATTCTTTTACGTCTACTTCGTATTCTTATTCTTTCGACGAGAAAACGATGATACATTTCAAACTAGTAACGAAAATCCCTGCAACCAACGAAAACAGTCAAAATTTCGGAATAATTTTAAAATTCGTATACTATGATACGTAACTATTTCAACTCAAGAAGCTTATTTTGTCGGAATAAAACTGTAGAGCATGTAGTTTTTTTGCAATCCTTGTCGACCTCATCATCAAGCGAAGAAGCTGACATATTACATTTAGTCCCAATTATCGTAAACACACATTACTGCAACATACGTGAAATAAACCCTTTCAAATGACACACCAGATGTTTCCTATCTCCATAAACATTTGACCGAATGAAAAGACTGTGGCATTAATGGGAGACGTTATCAGAACTGATTCTGTTCCGATGCTGGATGCTGTATGTGCATCCAGTAATGGAGATGGAACAATCTCTGAAGAAGCTCCCCACTTGTACTAGCGAAACGTTATAAATAGAAGGCAAGTCCAACCGATAAGGACTTTTAGACTCGAATCAAAACAGTATCAGTTCACCTGCTGGACGCGAAAGCCTTTAGCAATTTATCGACGTTATCAGGATAGTATTTTTAATTACCGTGGTCTAAGATTGTCGCTCCTCCTTCGGTCAGAACACTGGTAGAGTCCTTTATCCGCCATTTCACTAACAACTGTGGTCCTTTGCTGCGGCCTCAGTATGTACACCTCAAAAAATTTGAATTTTTCCTCGTAATATTGTTTCAGTTGTTACTTCTGTCTCGGAAGCTTTTTATGAATGAAAGTTTCCCCATTTTTCACACAATTTCTAATCCATGGTGTGGATTACTAAGCTAAACTTGTCCAGTTAGTTATCCACCAAAACGTACTGCTGCATATATAATTACTTTAACATCAAGCAAAAACCTTCGAATTAATTACTATCGTTGTTTTGCTAATTAATTTCTTTAGGTTTAATGTCATTAACTGGTTGTGGTTGTCGGTTGCTTGTTTCGAGAAAGCGGAAATGTATTAGATAGGTTCTGTGTCCTTCCAATAAAAAACACAAAAAACAGAAGCAAGCACAGCCCGTAAAAAATGTCATTTCAATTAATATTCTTATTAGTTCTAGATGAACATTTACCGTTAATTGATCAGTAAATAATTTAACCGAAAGTTGATTATTATTAACGCTAAAACTCACCATTTGTTTATTTCCCGCACAGGAACATTCAGAAGACATTGTGGTAACCGATTTGTACATGCAGGTTTATTATATTTAGATTTTTAGTACTGCTATTTAACTGTAGTTAAGTTCTTGATTGATGTTTTAAGATATAATGTTCTCGCATGCCTTCCTATGCTCTACCACGTACGATGCACCAACTTTCCAGTGTGTAATTAATAACTGAGAAAGAAATTGTGAAAATAACGCGCACTTTCCTTCAAAATTAATATCTTATCGTTTGGGGGTTTCTTCACGTGTTCGGTGCTCCTTGCCCTTTTTCCTCTCCATCTAACTCCCTCTGTTCCTTCTGGAGCTTTTCCGGCCCCTTCTTTCTCGGTCGTCGCCGTTACTTTTAAAATTAGAACGAAAGTGTACGCCATTTTTAATTGCCACTCGAGATCCCCAGCTAAAACTATTAAGTAAGCCGCATAGCCGGCCCAACATTACACGCGAAATGGTGAAATGAATAGGGATATAAGATGAAAATCAAAACGTTCTACCTACTCAAAACTCTTTATATCAGTATAGCAAATATAATGGGCCAATTAGAAGAAAAATCCCCAGTGAAATTTGACCAATTTTCTATTCTTTTACAATATTGACATATTCATATACTATAAGCGAATATAATTTAATATAAGTTGAAACGTCTGTACCTAAGGAATCGTTAAACACTACGAAATTCTACAGTTAGCACTAAACGATGAGCAAATCTGTAGTGATGACTTGTACGGAAGAAAAATAAGTTGACAAATTCAGTTGGAAATTTTTAAATAATTAATCGATCGTTTGTGCTTTTTGTCCTGTCTGTACTTGTTCGGATATATACCTGTCGATATCTTTTATTTGGTTGTATTCGTGACATGTCGTGCTCCAATGCCCTTTAAAATGCTTATACATACAAAAGCTTAGTCACTGTAGTCTTACGTTTAAGTATACATATAGACCTATGTGCACTGGTGTAAATATGTAGGTACCTACTTAAATACATATGTACGTAAATAACTATACTTGTACGTGTATTAAGTGTTGGTTTGACTTCATCACTTCACGCATCCTAATGTCATCAGTGACGGCATGTCCAGTTGTCCAGTTCCTCGAATTCGAGAAAGGCAAAAAAACAATAAGTAGCATCAGAGGGCAACGATAGGTGGATAGTAGCTTTCAGGTAGCATGACCGATGATGAAAATTTAACCATGAAAAAGTTAAACACGCGGTGCAATCTGCAAGTCAGTTAATGTACGATTCCCACGTTTGAGGATGTTGATGGGGCATAGAATCGACGGACGGTGCCAGGCACTGCCGCGAAGAGAGGTGAGAAGGTGCTGGTAATGCCGTTGTTGGTGGTGGTGCGGTTAGCTTTGTCTGCATTTTTATGCATCGTTCTCGTTAGCGAGGGTTCCCCACAGGACGACAATCAAATACGCCCTAAACTCGCGAACTGATAAGGCGATGCCAAAAATTAGACTGACAACGAACGAAACGGGGCCCCGTGCCCGCTGCTAAAGTAATGATAGGGTAAACAGGTAGATCTCGTACGAAAATAAATGGATATCTCGCATGAAATCGGTCTATTTAAAAAAAGAAAAAATGAAAGCAATTCTTTCGTCGTACGACGACTTCTTTTCTAATGGGAGAATTCTAAATTTGAATTTATGCTTTTCCAAAATTAGTTTTTGGGACACAGTGGAATTGGTTCTTCCTTTTGTTTGAACCTTGAACTGGTACTGACTTCCAGCATCAGAGATGGAAGAACTTCTGAAGAAGCTCGCCTAGCTCGTGTTAGCGAAATGTTAGGAAGCAACTAAAAAACGACGACGTACCCTTTAAATGTATTATAGATAGGTAATATACATAGATAATCGACTAAATTAAATGGTCGCTTTTCTTTACGAATGTCGGTAATATTAGTAGAGATGACTTATGACTTACGCAATATATTTAATTATATTGTAGTATTTTCCTAATTTATCTAGAAACATATTTGGTATACCTATGTTTATCCATTTAATTAATTTTGTCTAGTTATATTTTTGAAGCATCCGCTTTTATGAAAACGATGGCGTTTTCTTTTAGGTGTAGAGAGTGAGTTACTTATAATTGGAGCAAGAAGCATTAGCATATCAATAAGTAGCGCTCTTCGCCCTCCATCCCTGCTTCACCTCTGTTCTCTTACGGTCTCATTTTTAATTATCAGACTATCGATTTTGTATTACTTTCTCCCCCTAATCGCCGGCGTAATTGCGTGAGCATCTTTCGAATTTCTTCTAAACGATTCATCACGTCCGTGCGTTGCAGAAACGTTTTCTTTTTGATTTTTAAATATTCTCTAAAAGATGCTCCTTCTTTTTCTTCTATGAGGTCCATCTAATTTTTTCCGATAATGTCGACTGTTCTCGTTATCGTATAGGTAGGATAAGAAGGATTGTGGGCACTGTCAGAAAAATGATATCAAGATCGTGAGTGCATGATGGTTGTAGCACGTGTGTGTTTGTGTGTATTGGTAGTCGGAGCCAGGGCCGACACGGTCGGTTAATCTTCCGTACGCCTGCTTACAAATTATGTCCGCACAGTTTATGCATACATGAACTATTGTCTATTATTTTTTCGATTTTGCCAGTTTTGCTTGCGCTCAAATATGAATTATCGCCGTGTAGTTAGTTCGCATCTCGCGGACACGGTGTTCTTTTTAGATCGCGCATAAACACGACATTGACCAGCTCAACATAGCTCCAAATGCACCTGCTAATAATTGTTAATAAGAAACACCGCGTAATTTTTGAGAGGCTGCGTTTAGGTCATCCACACGATCTGTACGAACCAATTTAACGACTTTTAATATAGCTTATAGATTTTAAGCCCCCCTCCCCTTCCCCCCCCCCCTGGGTACGTTGTAGCCCAATTTTAATGTAGGTACATTGATTTGTACGCTCTACATTGCGTTTAAGGACAAGCATAGCAAAGTTGTACAGAGAGCTTTGCATGCCTCATGCCATACGTTCTGGGTTATTTGTCTGTTGTAGTACGATGAAGTACAAAAAACAGAATTGTGCCGTAAAGTCGTCGAATTTTTGATTTACATGCAATGTCTTGTTAATGTTGTTAAATGCGCAGTTACATAGTAGTAGCAAGAGCCATTACGAATAAAGGCCGACGGTGGTTCGAGTTGCTTCCTAACGTTTCGCTAGCACAAGTAGCGAGCTTCTTCAGAGTTCCTTCCATCTTCGATGGCGAATGTGGGCTCCAATGGAGATAGAAGGACATCCGAAGAAGCTTGTAGTCGTGCTAGCGAAACTTTATGAATCGGAATAACATCAGTTCACCTACTGGTGGGGAAAGCCTTTACCAATTTGCCATTAGAAATAATTCGCTAGTTTCAGTTCTCCGTAGTCGATTTTCGAAGCAGCACTGGTTATAAAATTTCTTAATTATTAGGAAAGAAAAATGAAAATATAACTACTAATGTATGCATTTACATCGTAAAAATACTTGCAACCTATTCGCTTAAGATTACAACATACAATTCACTGCATTATAAAACGCCTAACGATTGAGCTTTTAGAAAATCCGATCAGACGGAATTGAAAGTAGCGGCTACAGCAACTGTATTGTTCTCCCACTAAGTATACTATTTACTGCTACAGTTAACGAAAAAGTACCCAGTTGAAAATGTTTCAATGTTTTTGGTAGGAAAGAAAGTAAAAGAAATTAATTAGGCATATCTACACTTATTATGTAGCCGTTAAAGACAAATATTTGATACCTAATTAAACAGTATTAGCTCTCGATCAGCATAAGTACCAAAAAGTTGTCAAAAATGTCTCATTTTCGTTTAAAATAGATCATTGTTAGAACTTAACAACGTTATAGGTTATAATCTCGTTTTACATTCATAGATTCACATTATATACCTACAAATATAAATGAGTCCCAAATTATTATCTATGCAGTGGATTTTCAGTCCATAAACTAATAGAGATGATAGCAACTACTGTCTGTCGGTTCTCAGTTCAGTGATCTAGAATCAGACTCTTCAGTTGAGGTTATAGTAACATGAAAATGCATCGAAAATTTGATTCTATGATTTGACTTTTGAGATGAGTTATATCTATGTCAATTTTCCTATGTAGTTTTCAATGAATTTTCTTTTCTCGCACACTTTCGCAGATGATCGTGCACTGTCGTCGACATAAATCATACAAACAGCGTCCGTTTATTCTATGTGTCGTCCGCGGATGATCGAATCTACTAATCGTTAATAATAATCGATGCCGGTGATATTTCCGTTTTCAAAAAGTCGTGTGCGGAAATCGCGAGTGTATTTGTGTGCAGGACAATTCTGTGAAAGCCGAAAGCCTTTTGAATGCTGCATTAGTCGAATAAATGTAAGCATATTATGTACCTATTCTTATTTGTTTTGTGGTTTTTCAAAATGGACGATATTTGAGTACCGATGGCAATGCTGTGCATCATGCAAATTAAAGTCCTCTTTTGGGCATCTTTGTCAAAAAATATCATTTTATCAACTATAAATTCATTCATATGAATGTCCTCTTGTATCACATTCATTCATCAACGACAAAAAAAATAGATTATGTATAATATGTCTGTATATCCTGAAAGATGTAGGTATCTTATTTTGTATTATGTCATATTGTTGCCAGTGCAATTCGCATTGTATTTATGATAACGCGTTTCACCAGAGTTTCCATCTGGGCTCATGTGTATATACATATGTATGTATGTACATACGTATAGATGTATATTTGGAGAAGCAATGCGACAAACCAAGAACTGCCGCTGCTTCTAAGTACCATGGGCACTTTGCATACTGTTAGCCATAATGGACATACACGACTGGCCTTACTGTTTCTACCATCAGATCGAACTGTTTACATTTAAGCATTCTGCATGTTAGTTTGGCACCCTCTTATAAAAGCCTTCCTCCTGAATAATTGATAGGACAGTAGGTATATTTATATGAACTACAAATAAACGGTCCGTATTTTCAATAAACTGATGTTTAAGTAATATCGAGGCCGACTAACCAAATTCGGTTACAAAAGCGATATCCCGTCGTCATTATGACCGGTCGTTTGTAGCGTGTAAATTCGCTTGTATTAACCAAGTTTATACTTTTGGCTATTTTGTGTATTAATCCAGGCAAAAACCGTCGTACTTTTATAACGTCGTCACCAAATAGGTACCATGGATAATAAACTGATTTATTGACTGACCAAAACCTGGCGATCGACACGTACTTGCTCGTGGCATCTAATAGCTATTAGGTAGCGATTAAATTTTTTGTCTCCGTTCGCCATCTTTATAAGCAGACTTTAATGTATGTACAATGACATATAGATCTGTTTCTATTCGAGTATCTACAGTTATCTAATGCGATCCAATCCACCACCCATCGACAAGTATATACCCAGCAATATTTTTAGGGTTAAAAGGAATTAGTGTTTGTCGTAAAAGCGAAAGAGAGACGGCGACGACGACGAAGAAGAGAAGAAAAAGGACAAGTAAATGAAAAAGTTGAGGAAAAGACGGCGCGGCGTAGGCATATAGACGCACAGGCATCGACGCCGCCGTCGGCATCGGCACAGGCATCGACATTCTCTCGCACATCGCATCGGCCCTTTTAATTACGCCAGTTTTTGGAGAGCATTATTTTCTCCTAAAGTTACGCAAATTTCTCGAGGACGTTCCGGGAAAAAGGGGGATGAGAGAGCGTGATGGAGCCGTTAGCAGCCCGCGGGGGGCGGGGGGGCAAGGGGTTGGGGTGGTGCGGGACGTTCATCTCGTTTTGCCCGCACGCTCTTACTGTTTTTACTCTTGACACACACTGACTACAATCAGTCTTCCGTACCTAACCCTCCTCCCCTTCTTCGTCTTGTGTTGCCCGCTCGCGCCCACGACGCCGTCCACCCCCCGCATCAGGGTATGCGCGTACTGAAGGGGTTGAACCCGTCGCGCTACATCCAGCGGCACGAACCATAAAGAAGATGAAGTAGTAGTAGAAGAAGAAGAAGAAGAAGAAGAAGGTCCTCAATTATTAATCGGGAGAATTTTTAATCGATCGAGTTTTTAAGTAGGCGGACTTTCGCAGGTTCCGAGGGGTGGCAAGGGGTTGCTCATTAGCGCCCAACCGATCGGCTCTCTGGATGCCATGTCTCGGGCCTCTCTTCTTCGTCCTCTCCTTTCGCACACAGTCGCATTTCTTAACATCTTTGCATCACGTATCGCGGGAAAAATGTGTGTCGACTCCTTCCAATAACTGATACAAAACAAAAATCGATGCACCTCTAATCTATCAGGGGAAAAGTAATAAAAATGGAAGGGTGATTTTCCCATACGAAAATCTGTATCATGGTGTAAACTTATTAGGGGTTATTTTGTGTATTCATCATATACCAGCCCTGTAATATAGATACTATATACGTCGTTTTAAATACTTTCGCTCAAGTAGGGTGATCGTAATTGTAATTTACACTGTGTGTTAATTAACGTACTGGTTATCACGTTCCAGCATAAGTAGGCACCATATTTGCCCACTCTCGTACAAAAGGACATATATATATATATTAAACTGTCTGTGAAAAGTCCATTTTAAATCTTAGCACAAATTGCCCATGTTTGTCATTCTAGGAAATTGACTTCACCCCTTTCTGTGACTTAAAATGTTCTTAACAAAGAAGAATTTGGGCGTGATTTACATTAAGTATATTTGTTTAACTTCCTTATTTACGGATTGGTTTGTTAAAGGTAAAGGGTAAAGTGTATCGGTTTACCTAATAGACAGGGAACGACTCCTTAAAGAACTACAGGAAATTGCCACCCTATTGTAAAGAAAGGGTTGTGATCTCATGTTGCTTTCATGTACTTGTCTAATACAATTAATATAAATTGTATTAGAAGTAAGTACAAAGTGAATAATTTCGCAAACTTTATTCAAATTTCTTGACGATTTCCTTTCGTTGTCTTGATAAAAACATAACACCCGAAACAACATCGTCAACAAATTTGAATAACGTTCGTGAAATTATTCTCAAAGTGTTATTTTTGTAGGTACTTTTAATACAATACATTATAAAATATGTGAACGTGCCACAAATAGTGTTAACGCCATTTAATTATACCTACAAATATAAATGGTTTTCAAATTGATATCTTTATAGTTGTGGAAAGAGTAACATGAATGTAGGTACATGGAATATTTCGATCTATGACATAAAATTTTTTTCCGATAAACAACCTACCTATCTATATGTATATCTATTTCAATTTTTCTATGATTTAGATAAAATTTATTCTATGATTTGAATTTTCCTATACAGTTTTCAATGAATTTGCGTTACCCGCACACTTTCGTAGAAGTTCGTGTGCTGGCGACTTGTAGCGTCTGTGTATTCTATTGTTCGCGTGTGTGATTGAATGTGCTAATCATTAATATTAATCGATGCCGGTGATATTTCGATTTTAAAAAAAATCTGTTCGGAAATCGTGGGTGTCTATGTGTGTAGAACAATATTCTGAAAGTCGAGAATGTTTTGAATGCTGCATCAGTCGAATAAATGTAAGCAAATTATTTATTGTTATTTGACATAATATTCACTCTGCTTTGCCAAAATGGACGGCATCAGGGTACATATAAATCTACGAATATATTGAGCATCATGCAAATTAAATTGATCTTTGTCGAAAAGTATCATTCCCTCTACTATTAATTCATTCAAGTTTAACATAATATTGTAACAATGCCCATTTAAATTACTTTCTTTCATCAACGGCAATAGAAAAAGAGAAGAGTGGACATATCTGTCTACATTTAGGTATGCAATTTGCCATTATAATAGCGAACCTAAATATCAATTTCAGATTAAATGATGTATAAATAAATACATTTATTTCAATTTTCCCGTGTTTTCAGGAAAAAAGAATTACTATCGCAAGAGCTTTTGTAAAGTGCAGGCGTCACATTCGGCGAGCTTTCTACGTTAGCACATTCTCGTAATCGTTCGTGTGCTGTCGGCTCGTCCTTTACATAGCGTATGTGTATTCTATGATTGGCGTAAATTTTGATCCTTTATTAATCATTAGTAATCGATGCCGATGATGTTTCGATTTTTAAAAAAGTATAGTTCGGAAATCGCGCGTGTGTTTGTCCACAGAACAATTATCGAATGCCAAGAGTCTATTGAAATCTGCAGTCCAATCCAAAGTAAGCAAATCATTTATTGTTGTTTCTTGTATTGTATTTGCTTAGGTTTTCCAAAATGGACGACAGCTTAGTTTCTATGTACGAAATTAAAGACAAATATGCATCGAGCTAATTAATTAGGTATCTGTTTTGTGATTCGTTCTATAATAAATGATCTTCTTTAATTAGTTCCTCTGATCATTATTGACAATAAGAATATAGGTTATGCTCTCTCAGCATTGGCCTGATGCGTAATGATTTCTGTTTTACAGGCGATTTTTTAATTAGAATGAATATTTTGTGCGTATCGGTTTACAATCCACGTATGTATGTACAGACTGTCACACCCAACATTGACCGCTGGTCTGTCACAAACGAGTGGGCACTAAGAGAAATTTGAAGAAATGAAATTGTACATAATCGTGGACGCGTTAATGTACGTGTACGTATATGCAAAGTACTTGTGTAACGACGCCGTCGGTGGTGGCGTCGGGACGGCAGCGTCGTATCAGTGGCTATACGACGGTGGACGGATTCTGCGCTAAAAACTTTCTTCGCTCTTCTTTCGTCTTCTTTCTTGGTCTCGTTGCTACCAGGACGGGGTGCCCCGTCCCGTCGCCCCGGCCGCCCATCCGTCCGTGCCTCCCCCCGCGCCTCCTACACCCCCGCGCACCACCGCCAGCAACTCATACGCGACTTGATAATTAACAAAAAAATCGTTATCGCGAACGGCCGCCGCCGACACCGCCGCCGCCGCCGCCACCGCTGCTGTGCTCTGATGCATAAACGGAGGATCTTTCTCCTTCCTCCTTGCGTCTTATAAGTACACGAGGGAGACAGAAGATGCTTTTTCTTTTCTCTCTCCGCGCCCCCAAGATCGTAGTCGACCATGAGTACAGCCACCCGATCTATTCTTTACATCACATACGATCAGAGCTGGACCATAACGATTTAAGGTTACAGAAAATTTTATTCGCCACAGTGTACACTTCACCAGATAGGTGGTCAATAACGAATCTTTTGTACCTATACCTTTAAGTTTGTGTTTAATTTCTTTTTCAACTAATAGAGTTACAAGAGGTTAAAGGGTCCCCGATTCAATAATGAGGACAATGTTTTGACTTTTCTTTGATAAAATTGTAGCTAACAAACGTTTTGGTCAAGTTTACTTAATTTAATGTGCTGGAAGATTGTATGGAATATCATGGATCGGGTTAAAAAAGGTGAACATGCGTTTGGTAGATTCGATTGAAAATGCCTGCAGATAAAAAATGATTTAGAAGCTTAAAGCGAAATGAAATTACAAAACATTACTATAGAAGCTACATAAAGCTGGTAGTTGTTAGGAGAAGGGCAGGCACCCCTTTAGATCAGATTTCATGATATTCTCTCGGGGAACGATGGCGTTCCCCTTAAAATGTTTTAATTAAGTATTCAACTTTTTTAAAAGGCGAAGCACTTACGTGAAAATGTTAAAAGCAAAAATTGAACTTGCAAAGAAAAAACCAGGCCTGAAAGAACTCCTAAGACTCCTTAATCTACAAGAATTACGACGAATAAGTATTAATTATTAAGTAACCTGTAATTTTTTTCACGAGCTAAACAGCGACGATCAGTTTTATATTTTATCTACTTGCTAGAAGAAAATATACTGGAACAGGCCACGGGAAATGACAGATTAACGGATGAAAACCCCGCTAAATGAGAAGCGCGTGCTTTTTAAACGTGTAATATTTAATATAAATCATATTTTTATTTTTCTAATTCAAACCCTGTCTTTCGTGGTCGTTTTAAAGCTCTGTAATTTTTGGCATTTTTGCGATTGATGTGATTCGTTAGATTTAAACATTTTTAAGGCAGAATAACAATGAGATTGATTCTTGCTACTGCACTGGTCTTTGTTTCTTCGTTAGAAAGTTTAGTTTTAGAAAGTGAATGTAACGTCGGTTCAAAAAGTTGGAGACTTAAAGACTTGGTACTTGACGTAGATATGAAGAGAACGATCGTCAAAGGGTTTTGAAGAGTTAGTCTGCAGATTGTGCAGGTGATTGCATTTCTGCTTTCAGCAAGATCTCATGATACTGCAGTAGCAGTTTTCGACATTTGGAAATTTGATTTTGATATTCTTTTAATATTATTGGTACTTCGGTTTTTCACTCTATTACGATCGTTCTGCTTACATCTAGCATTCGTAAAACTGTAGTGACGACACCACCTTTGACAGACATAATCGTTAAATACTGGTACCATGGGGCTATTAGACATGATGAATCAGTGATGAATCCGACGAACCATGGCTCGCAAGCCATATATATGATGGTTAAAATGTTGTGTATTACCATCAAAAAATGGCACATGACTCTATGTCAGCTCTTAGTTGACTCTAAAGTTTCAAGTATCACGCTCTTACATACTGCTAGAGAGGGGATGGTATGCAAGATGTGGTGCTACGCGAAGATGATGAAAATATCATGGATGGAAAAAGTTTGAAATGAGGCGGTACTGGAAAAGGAGAGATAGAATTGTAGGACACCTTCTTAGACTTGATGAAGATTTAGACTACATTACTGTTCGCAAATTGTTAAAGGTATGGAATTTTTCAGTTTTATGAAATTCGAAGATTGGCATAGAATAGGAAGTTGTACGATAAATCAATCTTTGGATTGATGAATCTATGATGATAATGACGATGCAAGTTTGTCGACCCAGCATCATATGCGTACGTAAGTGACCGAATAAGAATGTCGATTTTAAGATTCAAGATGTTGAAACCCTCTGGCCTCCTGAGATGTCTGTATCTGTATATGATATATTTCCAATTGACCTGGATACGGCCCTGCGTTCACGCTTCCAGGGTAAGCTTGATTGTCATTATAAGGGACTTTTAATAAGAAAAGTATTGATGTTCGTTCTTTGTGGATGTGTATATATGTGTGTGTGTGTGTGTATATATGCAGACATATTCTTACCGCGCGTTGCCTGCGTCTCTCTCCCATCTCTGACGTATTGAAATTGCAAGCGTCGCCCTTCGCTCGCTGTCCCCCCCGCTGCGCCCCCTCGCCCCTCTCATAGCGACTTCTTCTTCTTCTTCCTGTTCGTATCACACACGCTTGTTTCTAAGGAATAATGAATGTCATTAAGAGGGTGGATTAAAAGAAGCGGGGAAATTCGGCTCGGAGTATTGATGTTTCAGTTTTTAATTTATGCGCGAAATTTATGTCGCTAACGTGGATACTTCTTTTCCTTCTTCATCATTGACGACGTTTGTCTCTGTTTTTCTACCGACAGACGCCTTCATCTCCTTTCTTCTCCTACACTCCTTTTAGTCCTCCTCCTCTATTTTATGCATGCTTCGTTAATTTTATTTACGGCTGATTTATGAATATAAGGGAGGATAATGTGCGTCTGTTTTTTTTTCACATAATCCGCACACGCAAAGAATTGGGGCGGCCGGAGGAGAAGACTAGCTCATCTCTCTCACAAAAGTAACGAAAAACAGAAGCATGTCCTACAGAATTTTTACACTCAGATAATTAAAAATTACTAACAGTAAAAGATTATTTGCTAGTCTGATTAGTTGGTCTTGTATGCTGACCCAGGTAAAAGCCTTCATTCATGTTAACTTCTGTTATAGCGAAATATACAATTTGATCGGTATCAATCCCGTTATATAACGA
This sequence comes from Agrilus planipennis, assembly GCF_000699045.2. Taxonomy (NCBI): domain Eukaryota; kingdom Metazoa; phylum Arthropoda; class Insecta; order Coleoptera; family Buprestidae; genus Agrilus; species Agrilus planipennis. Next base: position 480,369 of record NW_020438926.1, read on the forward strand.
CAGGACGGTGTTTAAACCTAATTTTTGTTTGGGCTCAATGTACCTACCACGTAATGAAATTTCCCTAGTCAAAGGCTACCTTCATCCGATAATAAAATGCTGGCAGTANACAGTATTAAAAACGTGGATCGCGCGGACGACTTGGGAATTTATTTGTATGAGCGCGCGGTGAATCGCGGTGTACCGCGGCTAAAGACACACGGGGATCCCCCGAAGGCGCAGTAATTAAAAGAAGACAAATTTACGGGTTCATTAATTAGGTGTTGCGTCGCTTCATTAACTATGCGGGGCTGTATTTGCACATGTGATAACTTACTGACGCCTATAGATAAATTAGTATATAAATATATAATTCATATAATTATTTACGTAATTTACACACGTAACGTACGTATATATATATATATATCGAATCGAAGAAAAATGTCAACACTTCAAATACACAAACTTAATATTAATTAAAATGATGCAAGCACCAAGTGGCATTTCTTATTAAAGCGTACAAGCGACGTTATACGTATTATTGTTGTGTTGTGCTCAGAGACAAGTTGTCATATGCACATTCTTGTAATCTATTTACAAAATTAAGAGAAAACGTGCAAGCTGAGCTGGGCGAGCAACAACCCTACTTTTTATTTACCCGATAAACGTATGTCATTTTAACTTATTTATTGTATTACAATTACATTAGTATTTCATCGATTTGGTAAAGATTTAACAGTATGTAACATCTCTCCAATCTCTGGCATTTAAACGAATTTCTTGTCTTACTTCATCATATGATTTTCTTCAAGTGTTTCTGCTTATCAAATCGTAATGGTTGGGCGGAAAAAATGGAAAAATTGGCGCTATAGATGGTATGATGCACTCCATTTACTTACGTACAAATTTCCAGGCACCCATTCCGATTTTATTTATGTATTTATGTACTTGTATTTCTTTTTTGTTTTTCATTTTTTCTTTGAATGAAAGATGGAGTTTTATAAAGTGAATTTAAGCGTGCATTTTTCTACAAGTCTTCGTCAACGTATAACAAAATAAATAACGGCGAAACCAGCGCGCGGGTACGACGGAATTATATTTTCAAGTTTTCTCCCTTTCCTCGGCGCTGCGCCCTCTCAAGCCGCCGCCGCCGCCGCCGCGCCGGTCGGTGCTCGGGCGAATCGGTTAAATGTAAAAACATAATTATCCCTGGTTTTCTCTAATCAGCAAAACGTGAGCTAACTCGACTTTAACAGAATCATAATATTCTTGGTCGTCGGGTTCAACTGGTGCTTGAGAATGTTCCGGAAACGTTCTAAAATGAACTAATATTAAGTTATTTTGAAGCGCTATGCACCGGCCATCCCTCTCCGATCCCATCCATCCAACCGTCCATAGATATAGCAGTAATAGCAGCGGCTCGTGCCTTAAGCTTATTACCGTCAAGTGTCATTTCAGCCAAGAAAATAAAAATGTTCAGAACGCCACGATTTTATTCAATCGTCCGCATATTTACCATAATTATTCCGTTCTGGTTAAACCAAAACCGTTGTATGTACCTACCTACGCAGTTGGATCAAATATAATACCGAAGTTTTTGAATAAGTGCATTTTCGTTTTCTCCCCTTTTGACGGTACATCCTTCCCAACAACTGACTGAAAGTTTTTTAATATACCGTTATCGAGAAATGAATGTGCTTGTGTCTCTAATCAATTGTGTGGTCGTTATCAAAACGGCGCGACATCTTCTAGGTCGATCTTTGGGTCACAATAGGGCGGACAGCCAAGTACTTACTAACGGACTGTTTCCATTTTTTCTTGGGTGTAACTGTTATATGGCCGAAATTGGTCGTGGAGAAGAATCAACACTCTTATTTTTCGACGAAAAGCCAGTTCTTCTTCATCAAGGAATTGTCAACAGTAAGGAAACCAAAAGAGAGACGAGCTTTGGCTTTCCAACCCGGGGCCTCTCCATGTTTTCGCCACTTCATACAGACTTGTTTAGATTCCTTAGTACTTAATGATGCACCCACGCTTTGTCGCAAGTGGCAATGCCACTTAAAGAATTGCTTCTGCTCGATATCGCTCCAAAATGTATTTTGATAATGACCAAGACTGCGTTTGTGGGCAATCGGTCAGAAATACGACCGCAATTATTTTTCGATTAATCCTTACAGAAGAGTATCCACTTAATATTTACTAGGTCCATAAAATTGTTTGTTTACAACTCCTATAAGGTGTCTATGCAGTCGTGATTTTTCACATTCATTCACTTCATCATCAGCAAAAGGTCTTCCGTCCTACGACTTGTTTGACACGCAGCTGTACGTTTTTCTTTCTTGAGTCAATCTTCGCCTTTCTCGCAACGTACATCTCTAATTATTTACAAAAAGTACCCAATTACCCAATCTAATCTAGATCTACCTAGAGTTTTGTATAAATTTGTTTGGATGTCACTTGTTTTCTGTTTGTGCTTTCTAAATCTAACATAAAGGGGTCTTTTCGTTTGTCCAATACAACTATTTCACCTACGGATATACACGAGAAATTTTGCAAACTGCGTTCGTTATTTCTAACGATAAGATGGAAAGATTTTGTAATTAGCTTTTGCACGATCCGTTTGAGCAAAGCTATAAAGCAAAAGTGATTTACTTTGTTAATGGCCGCTCTACAACAAATTATTTTTGCTTTGCCTTTGCCGATCGATCGTCTTGAAGAAGTGAGGCCACCAAGCAACACAACAAACTGACCAACCATCCACCGACGTTCGATTAAAAGGGAACGCGGCGATTATTTAATGGGGAGCACAGTATTAAAAACGTGGATCGCGCGGACGACTTGGGAATTTATTTGTATGAGCGCGCGGTGAATCGCGGTGTACCGCGGCTAAAGACACACGGGGATCCCCCGAAGGCGCAGTAATTAAAAGAAGACAAATTTACGGGTTCATTAATTAGGTGTTGCGTCGCTTCATTAACTATGCGGGGCTGTATTTGCACATGTGATAACTTACTGACGTGTTCGCCAATAATTGATCACGTCTTCGCGCAGTAGATTCGTTGATTTTGTTTTTTATTGTTTTCACAAACAGCGTCAACTGACACTGTGTATGTACAACTGATTAAGGAATTTTGCTACGTTGCCAAACTTTCAACAACAAATAACGAAACTTATTAGACACGCTTTATCGGACAGGGGAGCGTTTCTTTTATCAATTAGCAAAATTTTACCGTCTAATTAGAGTCAAAATACTCGAGATATTTTCACGTATCGTCCCGTCTGCCTAGACAGGCATTTAGGTACGTATATTGCGGACATTTTTCTCTGTGTTTGTTGCGTTTTGTTTTCCTTTTTTGCTGATGGAAGTTAAACGGCCAGGGAAAACGCGCGCGAAACGGGATGTGAATAATCAGCTCTTACACTTGACAACTAATCGACTTCAAGTGCATGGCATAGATTGCAATGCAGTGGTTGGATAGTGGTCGTAGTCGACTCTCTTCTGCCTATGGCATCGACATTCCACCAAAGTCTCCAACATACTTTTTCTTACGGTTGGTTAGTTAAGTTAGTTTTTCCCCTAACACAACCTGGATTAAATATTTCCAAAAATAAATGAGACTTTTTGAGTTTCAAAAAAATAGCAGTAAGTAATGTAACCATTTTGAAATAATTGCAAAATTTTGCATGATTTTTAAAAGGAAATTAGTACTCTTTTGTCTGTAACTTTTTGACGTTTATTGAGTATTAGCTTCACATACAGTTTAACTGTATAGCAAATTCAGTGGTGGTTATTGGTACAATGTGTACTAGTAAATATACGTAAGCAGGATCCTTTGGGGAATGGTAGCGTATCCAATTGAGAATGTTAAATACTCATGTTCGTGTAGTCTTGGGTACAATCTTTTATGGGTATTGTTCTAGCAATGTAGGATTGCTCTTTGAAATAACTTATTGCACAACATCCCCATTTATCAGGCCTGTGTACTAGACGATGCACATGAGCAATATGCTCTGAACAAATGTTTCGTTATTTGAATGACGTGATGCTCCAACAACCAAAATAATAATGCACCATCAACCAACTGTCTGTATAAATAAATAGTATGTGCACTTAATAATTACTGTTATTAACTGTTTAATACTTTTGTAATGTCAAGTAGGTACGATTGTTTATATTAAAAATATACTTTTTCCGTATCCAATCCACGAATAAGATGATTGTACTCCTCATGTCCTTTGTCGGGGATTAAAACTAGTGAAAACACACTCCTTTTCATTATATAGGTACGCATAATAGTTATTAAAACAATAGCAGTGGGTGTTCAATAATATAATCGTAGGTATTCGGTCGACAATGCAGTTGGAAAGATGTGATAAAAAACAGTTAAATTACAACAGTTTCACCCGCAACTTCCTGTCATAGTGTTGCGCTTTTGCTAACGTTAGGTATTCACATTATTGTGCAAATTGCCGGCAAGAAATCGCGATTATTTTCAATTGCTTTTTGTGTTCGCGTAAGAGCCTTCAAACAACGAACGCGCTCGGCTCTCTGATGTCTGCGCACAACACCTATTGTGTTTTAATTGGAATGAATAATCACTTTTTCCAAAGCAAACCGTCAGTTTCTAATGCAGATCATGTAAAAACCAATAACTCATTCCATAATGTATCTACGATCAGTTAAAAAATTGTCAAAACCTACGTACAAGTACCAAAAATGAATGGTGCGATTGGATTAGTTGGAATCCAAAGAAATGATTGATTGTTGAAGCGATATCGTCTTAATGCCTTCTAGGAAGATAATTATGATGCGTCTTAGACTCTTAAAGTCGATTTAGTTCCGTTAATTATACCTTAGATACAGTTTTGCCAACAGCTGAAAGAACCGAGTGTAAATCGCGAAACTCATGAAGGTACGATCCCGGAGGCCTAATATACGAAAGACCCGCGATGACCTATAATCATCATTAAGCTAATAAAAACTCTATTTTGTATATCATTGTTAGCTTGGACCGAATATTTTCTGCCGTTCTTCTGCAAAGAGTAAATCAAATATTTTATAGAATAAATGTTTGCTTTTGATGATTATTCCATGCGGCCAGTCTATGCACAATTTCATAATTAAAATAGTAAAGTTTTGATTAGGAATTTTATTAATTGATCTAAGTACAATTATTTCACTAAACAGCGGCTTCTTTACCATTTACACAAGTGTAATTAAATAGTAAAAATCGAAGAGTGGGGGATTACGGAAGTGAGTTCTTTAACTAAATTTCTTTATTTTCAAAACTGCTTTTGTGTTGTTCAAACGTATCTGTGTGAATTGTCTCCTACCTAGTCCCCCATATGCTTTATCGCCAAAGAAATCTTCGATATTGGCTATTACAAGATCGAAATTTATTTTATTTACTTAGATTAGGTACTTATAGGTATCTAGACATAAATAAGTTAGGTACACGATACGTACATATGTACACGGGTAGAGGCGAAATACTACATAACTAATAAACGTTCAAACAGTAACAATTCCTTTGTCGAGGATGAAATTACTGTACGTAGTTATTATCAATATGTAGGTACTGCTGTAGGCGTGTATGTGTATCTTATGTATGTATGTGTCGTGTTCTCACGTTCTGCCGAAATTACCGCGAAAGATGAGCGAGTGCAAGAGAATAATAAGATTGATACACCGGAAATTTATAATGGCCTAAAACACATCACATGGAGTCGGTAGGCACGGAGCAAAAGCTTCTTCGGACTTGATTGCCTATGAGAATGTGTGCAGCAATCAACGGCCGACTCTTAGTATTATTATTTTATTATTATCTTCCTATAACAAAAATGTAGCCACCACACAACACGGAATGTTTTTAGCTTCAACTGCTGCTTTAATTCCATTGATTGTGCTTTATCGTAATCGTCAATGTCTAATTTCTTAATTTGTTTGACTTGCATGTACCTATCTACACCTAAAAAGTAACTGCAGCGAGATAATTGAAATACTACGTGTGGACATACTGGACCTGTATTCTATCTTTTGTACTGTCTCGTAATATCGAAAGTGATATTAATTGGTATCCAATCCACAATTTTCTGGGGGTCGATTATATTTATTATTAGCAATGCTTATAATTTGTAGATTGGTTGGTATTTGACCAGTCGAAGTATAGAATTAAAGATCTTCCAAAGATTTATCAGTCAATGTGGAGGCAGACGCCTCATGCGAGCTGTGATTTCACGTCTTGTCTTGTCTCCTCCTTTTCGGATAGCTTAACACGACGCGAGGAAATACACAACGAAAACAAACGTGAATGTTGACTAACACGCAGTCAACTAGTACGGGCGGTAGCTTTAAACCAAATTAGTGATTAACACGGTCGTCGAGGCTCCTGTCGACGGTGAAGCTCAAGTGTAGGCAAATATTAACATAAACAGCTAGACACAACCGTCGGGAATTCTCCTTCTCATGGTCTATCAGTACATTTATTATGTACGTATATACTGCTGTATTCAAATTAAAATAAATAAGCCCCAACTTTCTACAATATGCGAGCTTTTGAGTAGTACGAACATTTAACTTTTAGGACACAAACGATTTTTTAATTTAGGTGCCTTCTTGCTATAGACAGATACGTATGTGATTTGTATATTGAATGATGTAAGTAAAACTAAGGCGGTAGGTCATTTATTTGCTAATATCCTTTGATTGTCATTAATACTTGGTTAATTTAGGAGTTGGACACAATTTCTCGCCGTGGGACCGCTTTTACCAGAGCGAGTTATTTAAGGGGGTGACTGGCGAAATTTGCAGCCGCCATAAATACCTAATTATCAGCGGATTCAGATCTCCGCCAAATCTGTTTGGCGACCTCTTCTCTGTTTCTTCTTTTGAGAACGTATTCTTATTAGATATACGACAAATATCAGATAGCATTAGATACCTACTTACTTATAATACGGAATGTGTTTTCTTCTATATAGATACATATTTTAAAGAATTCTTAAAACTGATGGACGTTTCGTATACTGGTTAGCTTTATTTAGAAGCATGCAATATATGTATAGGTACGTACAGCTATTCTTTAACTGTAAAAGAAACAAGAGGATAAAGGACAAAGGAAAAAGAAAACAGTGGAAGTGGTGAAAATGAGGGTAACGAATTGTGAAGTGAATTATATGATGCGCTAATGGTTTTATTATGTGTCGACTAATAATCGTAGATGGTACGATGATGATGAGTACCGAGTGCTACTAATTTTGCGCCGACAAATTAGATGGATTAGTTCTTGTTATGATTATTTATTAATGGGACTCTTGCTATATAATACGCTTTGTTGTCCTTTTATTTGCGCATTTTCCTTTGCACTTGCAAAATTGTGCGTACTGTAAAATGTGAGTGAGAGATTGCATTTAGGTCATCTACATAATTGTCTACACGGACCGATCAAAAAGCAGTTCAACTCACTTGTACCTACAAAATGCAATAGGTGATCGAAATGTTTAGCTTTGGCTAGTTTGTTGCTTTTTTTTCTAACAGTTTACACAACATATGTAGGTACCTAAAAAATGTGCATGCGCCGTCACTGATGGGCATACAGCAGAATATCTAATTCGTTGTTTGATAAAAGGTGCCGGTATATACCGATACACGAATACTTTCACTATGTTCAATTTTAAACACAAAGAAGTACTTTTTGGTGGGCAGGTCCGACATGTTTCAATTAACGGTTCGAATATAATATAAGCTCAAACAATGCAGGTAATATTGGTCGGTGGTGCAAGTCGTATAACAACACCTACTGACCTTTTGACAGGAATAAGTAATGTGACAAATGATCAAGGCGTACCAAATGAATTTATAACGTGAGAAATTTATCCTATCTGCGTTATATGTGGATGTTCGACTCTTTTATCGTAAGTTTATTACGTATTGCAGCATGCGGGCAGAAATATATATCTACCTATATATAGTACGATAAATAAAAACGGAACAAATTTAACGTTAAATTCTGATTATATCTCGCCCAAGTACTTATCACGCCTTATGTCCGGGAATGTATTAAGGGATAAAAATAACAATTTTTACCCTTATAGATAGTTAACACTGTGGCGACCTTAAATTGTAGGTACCTACTAAGATTGACGTTTAATCGTATTCAAAATGTGTTATCAATTCCAAATTGAACGTTGTTGAATTAAAGGTTTCAGAGAAAGATGCAATCAGGAAAGTAGTAGATATAGCGTGTAGTCGATCGTCGATCACGGTCTCAGCAATAATTGTGTCATTATAATCAATAAATATAAACAAACAATAGGTTGATATCGGTGCATTTGTGGGCAGACACTGACTGCACTTAGAATGCAACGAAATCTGGGAGTGGTACCCGTTAGGGCTACGGTTTGCTCACATATAGGTACAGCCAGTAATAATAATATCTGTAATAACAGCATAGATGATAAAAGCGCACATAATAGTAATGTTTCGATAATACTTTTGCCAAATCGTAGGCGTAATACTTACCTACATGCATTTACCTTTACGCTATTGATTCTATCCTTCATCGCCATTTCCTCGTCTGCTTCTTTTCTCTTTCGATAATCCATACGTGAGTATATCAGACATGTTGCCAACGTCTCATCTCGTTACATCCTCCCGTACGGTTTTTAAGTTGATATTTAAAATAAACAAACAATTTTTTCATGGGAGCAAATTGCGGCTATTTAGCTGAATTAGGTACTCTTCATCCATCCATCCCCGAATAGGTGGGAGATCGAGATGATTGACCGTTCCATTGCACCTTGTTCATACTCTTTGAACTGTCAGTGCAACGCGACAAGTTCGTCTTCCCTAACACATGTTTTCAGGAACATTCGAGGACATAGGTACTGTGCCTAATTTCAAGTATTGTTGTTCTCGGGTTTTTGCAACCCTTCAATTACGGTTGGAGACACAAACCGCTAATAATTGACGGATGATTCTTTCGTTTCAAAAGTCAATCATAAGAAATCCATATGACACGCAAACTTATGTAGTGTACAATTTACAGTTATGACTTACGTTCGCCATACACTCAAAACAATTTCATATTTTACAATAACTAGGTAATGTCATTGACGCCATCATCGCTGCTTTTGGGGTGACCCGTCCCGCGCCCTCCTTTGCCATACCAATCGGCGCTTGTTTTTCTATCGCGTGCCAAATTGTTTGCATGTTCGACAGTAATGCGCCTATTATTGTACAGTATATGAAAATATATGTGTCTACATATATATTCGTATACATCCAGTCGTTTTACGAGGATTAGTAAATTCATTACGGCAAAGCTTTCCTATGATGAATCACAAATTCTCGTAGGTATGTTTCTGGAGCGCAACGTTATTCATCACTGCGTTCCGGGTTCCGGATGGGATTGGCACGGCAGTGCCTGGTTGTGTGTGCCTCTCCAATAAAAACCGACTGAGCAGTTTACACTTCGCTCATTGTGCAATGCCACCGTAAATGTCGCGTGACTAACTAAACAAAATGCGGATAAGATACCAAAAAATACATATCATAACACCAGTGGTCTAAATGAATTGAAGACATACAACCATCGGAGATGTCTTTTGATCGAAAAGCCAAGATTTCCACGGTCGGCGATAAGTCTGAATAGCATTCGATATTCGGGCTCGATCACCGTAAACCAGGAAGAATTCTCTTCCATCGATTAGAGCATCGTTGAAGTCGTTTATCCGACATATCGATAGGAGAAGGAACTTCGGAATAGTGGTCGATATTCGGGCTTTATGACCGTGTAACAGCATTAATTATCCTCCTTCGATGATAACATCGATGGAGTCGTTTATCGGACGCGTCGAAACTCATACCGGAAGGGAATCCTCGGAATAGTGGCCGATATTCAGACGTGATGGTCACGTACCTGGATTGATTATCCTCCATCGGTGATAACACCTATCGAATCGTATGTACGACTTATCGGAAGTCAGACAGAATGGAGTCGTTAATCCGACGCGTTGAAAGTCATGCATGAAGAGAATCCTCGGAATAGTGGTCGATACTTGGGCTTGATAGCCATGTATCACGATTGATTATTCTCCTTCGGTGATAACACTGATGGTGTCACTTATACGACGCGTCGGAATTCATAAATAATGGGAATCTTCGGAATAGTAGTCGACATTGAGGTTTGAGGGTCATGTATCACGACTGATTATCCTTCTTCGGTGAGAGCGCCTATGGTTTATCCGACGTGTTGGAAGTGATATAGGAAACTTATCCTCGAAATAGTACTTGACTTTGGGGCTTGATGACCATGTACCAGGATTTATTCTGCTTGTTCGATGAGAGCGCCGATGGAGTCGTTTATCAGATATATATCGGAATTATAACGGAAAAGAAGACTCGGAGTCGTGTTCAATATTCAGAATTGATGACCACGTATCAGGATTTGTTATCCTTTTCCGGTGAAAGTCGTTTATGCGATGCGTCAGTTGTCATAAAGGAAGGAAATCCTCGGAGTTGTGATCGATATTCGGACTTAATGACTGAGTACCAAGATTGAGTATTCTCCTTCGGCGAGTGCNTTGCGTTACCCGCACACTTTCGTAGAAGTTCGTGTGCTGGCGACTTGTAGCGTCTGTGTATTCTATTGTTCGCGTGTGTGATTGAATGTGCTAATCATTAATATTAATCGATGCCGGTGATATTTCGATTTTAAAAAAAATCTGTTCGGAAATCGTGGGTGTCTATGTGTGTAGAACAATATTCTGAAAGTCGAGAATGTTTTGAATGCTGCATCAGTCGAATAAATGTAAGCAAATTATTTATTGTTATTTGACATAATATTCACTCTGCTTTGCCAAAATGGACGGCATCAGGGTACATATAAATCTACGAATATATTGAGCATCATGCAAATTAAATTGATCTTTGTCGAAAAGTATCATTCCCTCTACTATTAATTCATTCAAGTTTAACATAATATTGTAACAATGCCCATTTAAATTACTTTCTTTCATCAACGGCAATAGAAAAAGAGAAGAGTGGACATATCTGTCTACATTTAGGTATGCAATTTGCCATTATAATAGCGAACCTAAATATCAATTTCAGATTAAATGATGTATAAATAAATACATTTATTTCAATTTTCCCGTGTTTTCAGGAAAAAAGAATTACTATCGCAAGAGCTTTTGTAAAGTGCAGGCGTCACATTCGGCGAGCTTTCTACGTTAGCACATTCTCGTAATCGTTCGTGTGCTGTCGGCTCGTCCTTTACATAGCGTATGTGTATTCTATGATTGGCGTAAATTTTGATCCTTTATTAATCATTAGTAATCGATGCCGATGATGTTTCGATTTTTAAAAAAGTATAGTTCGGAAATCGCGCGTGTGTTTGTCCACAGAACAATTATCGAATGCCAAGAGTCTATTGAAATCTGCAGTCCAATCCAAAGTAAGCAAATCATTTATTGTTGTTTCTTGTATTGTATTTGCTTAGGTTTTCCAAAATGGACGACAGCTTAGTTTCTATGTACGAAATTAAAGACAAATATGCATCGAGCTAATTAATTAGGTATCTGTTTTGTGATTCGTTCTATAATAAATGATCTTCTTTAATTAGTTCCTCTGATCATTATTGACAATAAGAATATAGGTTATGCTCTCTCAGCATTGGCCTGATGCGTAATGATTTCTGTTTTACAGGCGATTTTTTAATTAGAATGAATATTTTGTGCGTATCGGTTTACAATCCACGTATGTATGTACAGACTGTCACACCCAACATTGACCGCTGGTCTGTCACAAACGAGTGGGCACTAAGAGAAATTTGAAGAAATGAAATTGTACATAATCGTGGACGCGTTAATGTACGTGTACGTATATGCAAAGTACTTGTGTAACGACGCCGTCGGTGGTGGCGTCGGGACGGCAGCGTCGTATCAGTGGCTATACGACGGTGGACGGATTCTGCGCTAAAAACTTTCTTCGCTCTTCTTTCGTCTTCTTTCTTGGTCTCGTTGCTACCAGGACGGGGTGCCCCGTCCCGTCGCCCCGGCCGCCCATCCGTCCGTGCCTCCCCCCGCGCCTCCTACACCCCCGCGCACCACCGCCAGCAACTCATACGCGACTTGATAATTAACAAAAAAATCGTTATCGCGAACGGCCGCCGCCGACACCGCCGCCGCCGCCGCCACCGCTGCTGTGCTCTGATGCATAAACGGAGGATCTTTCTCCTTCCTCCTTGCGTCTTATAAGTACACGAGGGAGACAGAAGATGCTTTTTCTTTTCTCTCTCCGCGCCCCCAAGATCGTAGTCGACCATGAGTACAGCCACCCGATCTATTCTTTACATCACATACGATCAGAGCTGGACCATAACGATTTAAGGTTACAGAAAATTTTATTCGCCACAGTGTACACTTCACCAGATAGGTGGTCAATAACGAATCTTTTGTACCTATACCTTTAAGTTTGTGTTTAATTTCTTTTTCAACTAATAGAGTTACAAGAGGTTAAAGGGTCCCCGATTCAATAATGAGGACAATGTTTTGACTTTTCTTTGATAAAATTGTAGCTAACAAACGTTTTGGTCAAGTTTACTTAATTTAATGTGCTGGAAGATTGTATGGAATATCATGGATCGGGTTAAAAAAGGTGAACATGCGTTTGGTAGATTCGATTGAAAATGCCTGCAGATAAAAAATGATTTAGAAGCTTAAAGCGAAATGAAATTACAAAACATTACTATAGAAGCTACATAAAGCTGGTAGTTGTTAGGAGAAGGGCAGGCACCCCTTTAGATCAGATTTCATGATATTCTCTCGGGGAACGATGGCGTTCCCCTTAAAATGTTTTAATTAAGTATTCAACTTTTTTAAAAGGCGAAGCACTTACGTGAAAATGTTAAAAGCAAAAATTGAACTTGCAAAGAAAAAACCAGGCCTGAAAGAACTCCTAAGACTCCTTAATCTACAAGAATTACGACGAATAAGTATTAATTATTAAGTAACCTGTAATTTTTTTCACGAGCTAAACAGCGACGATCAGTTTTATATTTTATCTACTTGCTAGAAGAAAATATACTGGAACAGGCCACGGGAAATGACAGATTAACGGATGAAAACCCCGCTAAATGAGAAGCGCGTGCTTTTTAAACGTGTAATATTTAATATAAATCATATTTTTATTTTTCTAATTCAAACCCTGTCTTTCGTGGTCGTTTTAAAGCTCTGTAATTTTTGGCATTTTTGCGATTGATGTGATTCGTTAGATTTAAACATTTTTAAGGCAGAATAACAATGAGATTGATTCTTGCTACTGCACTGGTCTTTGTTTCTTCGTTAGAAAGTTTAGTTTTAGAAAGTGAATGTAACGTCGGTTCAAAAAGTTGGAGACTTAAAGACTTGGTACTTGACGTAGATATGAAGAGAACGATCGTCAAAGGGTTTTGAAGAGTTAGTCTGCAGATTGTGCAGGTGATTGCATTTCTGCTTTCAGCAAGATCTCATGATACTGCAGTAGCAGTTTTCGACATTTGGAAATTTGATTTTGATATTCTTTTAATATTATTGGTACTTCGGTTTTTCACTCTATTACGATCGTTCTGCTTACATCTAGCATTCGTAAAACTGTAGTGACGACACCACCTTTGACAGACATAATCGTTAAATACTGGTACCATGGGGCTATTAGACATGATGAATCAGTGATGAATCCGACGAACCATGGCTCGCAAGCCATATATATGATGGTTAAAATGTTGTGTATTACCATCAAAAAATGGCACATGACTCTATGTCAGCTCTTAGTTGACTCTAAAGTTTCAAGTATCACGCTCTTACATACTGCTAGAGAGGGGATGGTATGCAAGATGTGGTGCTACGCGAAGATGATGAAAATATCATGGATGGAAAAAGTTTGAAATGAGGCGGTACTGGAAAAGGAGAGATAGAATTGTAGGACACCTTCTTAGACTTGATGAAGATTTAGACTACATTACTGTTCGCAAATTGTTAAAGGTATGGAATTTTTCAGTTTTATGAAATTCGAAGATTGGCATAGAATAGGAAGTTGTACGATAAATCAATCTTTGGATTGATGAATCTATGATGATAATGACGATGCAAGTTTGTCGACCCAGCATCATATGCGTACGTAAGTGACCGAATAAGAATGTCGATTTTAAGATTCAAGATGTTGAAACCCTCTGGCCTCCTGAGATGTCTGTATCTGTATATGATATATTTCCAATTGACCTGGATACGGCCCTGCGTTCACGCTTCCAGGGTAAGCTTGATTGTCATTATAAGGGACTTTTAATAAGAAAAGTATTGATGTTCGTTCTTTGTGGATGTGTATATATGTGTGTGTGTGTGTGTATATATGCAGACATATTCTTACCGCGCGTTGCCTGCGTCTCTCTCCCATCTCTGACGTATTGAAATTGCAAGCGTCGCCCTTCGCTCGCTGTCCCCCCCGCTGCGCCCCCTCGCCCCTCTCATAGCGACTTCTTCTTCTTCTTCCTGTTCGTATCACACACGCTTGTTTCTAAGGAATAATGAATGTCATTAAGAGGGTGGATTAAAAGAAGCGGGGAAATTCGGCTCGGAGTATTGATGTTTCAGTTTTTAATTTATGCGCGAAATTTATGTCGCTAACGTGGATACTTCTTTTCCTTCTTCATCATTGACGACGTTTGTCTCTGTTTTTCTACCGACAGACGCCTTCATCTCCTTTCTTCTCCTACACTCCTTTTAGTCCTCCTCCTCTATTTTATGCATGCTTCGTTAATTTTATTTACGGCTGATTTATGAATATAAGGGAGGATAATGTGCGTCTGTTTTTTTTTCACATAATCCGCACACGCAAAGAATTGGGGCGGCCGGAGGAGAAGACTAGCTCATCTCTCTCACAAAAGTAACGAAAAACAGAAGCATGTCCTACAGAATTTTTACACTCAGATAATTAAAAATTACTAACAGTAAAAGATTATTTGCTAGTCTGATTAGTTGGTCTTGTATGCTGACCCAGGTAAAAGCCTTCATTCATGTTAACTTCTGTTATAGCGAAATATACAATTTGATCGGTATCAATCCCGTTATATAACGACAGGACGGTGTTTAAACCTAATTTTTGTTTGGGCTCAATGTACCTACCACGTAATGAAATTTCCCTAGTCAAAGGCTACCTTCATCCGATAATAAAATGCTGGCAGTATTAGCACCTTCAACAAGTACTACATCCATCAGAGGCGAGCGAAGCCTAAATAAATGTGTTTTCACATTTAACCGGATTCAGTCATCCGGTTGTTGACGACCTTTTACCTTCTTGCATTGTGGTTTTTGAATCGTCTTTAGGAGAGAATGTATTATAGTATTGGAGCTGATAGGTCATAATTGCTACTAGACCTCGGCTAGATAGTAGCCGGCAACCGGACACTTAGAAGTGCCGTTGGCCGGCGTCCTTCTGTTTGACTTCAAAATGTATATCAGATCATTTCAGTGTAATAAATGTAACATTGGTACACATTTAGGAGAAAGTGTATATGCAAAGATTTTAAATATGTTTCTGCCAGGTGCATCGATACCTACAATATATACGTGTAGGATTCGTGGAGATACGCTTTTGCAATTAGAGAAGTCCTTTTAAACACTTAAAGCTCGGTATGCGCGGGTATTATTGAAATCCATTTCGTTATTTCTTCATGTTAAGTAATAATTACTCGTATCATACAATAGAAATATCGTCTACATATACGTATCTATATGTTTGTGTATGCATTGAATTGCGGTTAAAATTCCAAACTGCTTTCAATTGCTCGCTAAAAAGTATTATTCGTATCATCGTTCTTTAACGCCGCCGGTTCGTCTAAAATTTTAATTAAACACGGAGTATGATACAATTTTAATTTATCCATCAATACTACCTTCTCTATAGACGTGCAGTTTTTATTTGCAGAGAAAATACAAATAATGCCTGTTTTTTTTGTAATAACTAATACTTATTACTAATAGACTGCGAAGTAGGTAATAAAGTAATCGGTAATTGGAAAAAAAATAGTATAAAATGGAGCGAACTTTGTTGTTGTTGTCGATAACATAGCTGGGGCATTAGCGACCGCGGCGACCTCAAAATTTTATAGAGTAAAAGAGACAGAGGTGGATAGTATAAGGTAGTAGCTCACTTCCTACTTGATTAATATGTCAGGAACAATCGCAAAAAAAGAGGAAAACTAATCACACAAGGCTGGAGTCGCCGTTGCATGACTAGCTAGTTAACACATGATTAATTTTCTTCCTCTTTCTCTCTTCGTTAATTTTAAAACCTGCACTACTTACTAACTTATTCTCTTAAAGCTTTCATAAAATGCCTTTTTTATTTTTAGTAGCAAAAAGGCATTTGTCACTAATATATACCTTTAGTGTTTTCAGTAGTTGACAATAAAAGTAGTTTTAAGCACTTTTATTAGATAATATTCGATAGCAATTGTCTGAGACTGTGTTATAGATATAGGCATGTACATTATTCTGATGATGTTATCCAGATAGGCCTAATTTGATTTAGCACACTTGGATACGCGATCTTAATTTGCAGGTCCTCCTCTTATCGTATCTCATTATGAAATGTTACGTTTCTGGCGTTCAGTTTCCAAGTCGTTTGTCTTAATTTTGTCAAGTACCATTTTTGAAAAATAATGCTGATAATAAACATTTGCACGAACTTCTTCAGACACCTCTGATTCGTCCTTTATATTAGGTAAATACAGATGTGTACCTGCTATAGTTACGATGACAACCCGCGTCTTGTGGTCATTCTTTTCGTTTATTAACACTCTTAGTGAATTAAAGGTCACCGTTATTATTATTCCGAAACATTTGGAAGTATTTCGGATCATTCATACGGGCAAGATAGAGATTTGATTACGAATTTGCATTCATAACTACCACCCACCGTCAGCCAAACTTATGAATTATCAAATGGGAGACCCACGGGCTATCTACAGTCGTAACCATCAGTGGAGAGCAGTGGGTGGTTTTAGAGAAACGTACACATTTTTCTTTAAATGATTAACATGTAATATACGTATTGATTTCGCAATGAATTTTTTTCGTTCTTTTGCCATCATGCGATTAGAGAAAGACGTAATGCCTATAGATAAATTAGTATATAAATATATAATTCATATAATTATTTACGTAATTTACACACGTAACGTACGTATATATATATATATATATCGAATCGAAGAAAAATGTCAACACTTCAAATACACAAACTTAATATTAATTAAAATGATGCAAGCACCA
Organism: Agrilus planipennis; assembly: GCF_000699045.2. NCBI lineage: Eukaryota > Metazoa > Arthropoda > Insecta > Coleoptera > Buprestidae > Agrilus > Agrilus planipennis. Next base: position 497,661 of record NW_020438926.1, read on the forward strand.
AGTGGCATTTCTTATTAAAGCGTACAAGCGACGTTATACGTATTATTGTTGTGTTGTGCTCAGAGACAAGTTGTCATATGCACATTCTTGTAATCTATTTACAAAATTAAGAGAAAACGTGCAAGCTGAGCTGGGCGAGCAACAACCCTACTTTTTATTTACCCGATAAACGTATGTCATTTTAACTTATTTATTGTATTACAATTACATTAGTATTTCATCGATTTGGTAAAGATTTAACAGTATGTAACATCTCTCCAATCTCTGGCATTTAAACGAATTTCTTGTCTTACTTCATCATATGATTTTCTTCAAGTGTTTCTGCTTATCAAATCGTAATGGTTGGGCGGAAAAAATGGAAAAATTGGCGCTATAGATGGTATGATGCACTCCATTTACTTACGTACAAATTTCCAGGCACCCATTCCGATTTTATTTATGTATTTATGTACTTGTATTTCTTTTTTGTTTTTCATTTTTTCTTTGAATGAAAGATGGAGTTTTATAAAGTGAATTTAAGCGTGCATTTTTCTACAAGTCTTCGTCAACGTATAACAAAATAAATAACGGCGAAACCAGCGCGCGGGTACGACGGAATTATATTTTCAAGTTTTCTCCCTTTCCTCGGCGCTGCGCCCTCTCAAGCCGCCGCCGCCGCCGCCGCGCCGGTCGGTGCTCGGGCGAATCGGTTAAATGTAAAAACATAATTATCCCTGGTTTTCTCTAATCAGCAAAACGTGAGCTAACTCGACTTTAACAGAATCATAATATTCTTGGTCGTCGGGTTCAACTGGTGCTTGAGAATGTTCCGGAAACGTTCTAAAATGAACTAATATTAAGTTATTTTGAAGCGCTATGCACCGGCCATCCCTCTCCGATCCCATCCATCCAACCGTCCATAGATATAGCAGTAATAGCAGCGGCTCGTGCCTTAAGCTTATTACCGTCAAGTGTCATTTCAGCCAAGAAAATAAAAATGTTCAGAACGCCACGATTTTATTCAATCGTCCGCATATTTACCATAATTATTCCGTTCTGGTTAAACCAAAACCGTTGTATGTACCTACCTACGCAGTTGGATCAAATATAATACCGAAGTTTTTGAATAAGTGCATTTTCGTTTTCTCCCCTTTTGACGGTACATCCTTCCCAACAACTGACTGAAAGTTTTTTAATATACCGTTATCGAGAAATGAATGTGCTTGTGTCTCTAATCAATTGTGTGGTCGTTATCAAAACGGCGCGACATCTTCTAGGTCGATCTTTGGGTCACAATAGGGCGGACAGCCAAGTACTTACTAACGGACTGTTTCCATTTTTTCTTGGGTGTAACTGTTATATGGCCGAAATTGGTCGTGGAGAAGAATCAACACTCTTATTTTTCGACGAAAAGCCAGTTCTTCTTCATCAAGGAATTGTCAACAGTAAGGAAACCAAAAGAGAGACGAGCTTTGGCTTTCCAACCCGGGGCCTCTCCATGTTTTCGCCACTTCATACAGACTTGTTTAGATTCCTTAGTACTTAATGATGCACCCACGCTTTGTCGCAAGTGGCAATGCCACTTAAAGAATTGCTTCTGCTCGATATCGCTCCAAAATGTATTTTGATAATGACCAAGACTGCGTTTGTGGGCAATCGGTCAGAAATACGACCGCAATTATTTTTCGATTAATCCTTACAGAAGAGTATCCACTTAATATTTACTAGGTCCATAAAATTGTTTGTTTACAACTCCTATAAGGTGTCTATGCAGTCGTGATTTTTCACATTCATTCACTTCATCATCAGCAAAAGGTCTTCCGTCCTACGACTTGTTTGACACGCAGCTGTACGTTTTTCTTTCTTGAGTCAATCTTCGCCTTTCTCGCAACGTACATCTCTAATTATTTACAAAAAGTACCCAATTACCCAATCTAATCTAGATCTACCTAGAGTTTTGTATAAATTTGTTTGGATGTCACTTGTTTTCTGTTTGTGCTTTCTAAATCTAACATAAAGGGGTCTTTTCGTTTGTCCAATACAACTATTTCACCTACGGATATACACGAGAAATTTTGCAAACTGCGTTCGTTATTTCTAACGATAAGATGGAAAGATTTTGTAATTAGCTTTTGCACGATCCGTTTGAGCAAAGCTATAAAGCAAAAGTGATTTACTTTGTTAATGGCCGCTCTACAACAAATTATTTTTGCTTTGCCTTTGCCGATCGATCGTCTTGAAGAAGTGAGGCCACCAAGCAACACAACAAACTGACCAACCATCCACCGACGTTCGATTAAAAGGGAACGCGGCGATTATTTAATGGGGAGCACAGTATTAAAAACGTGGATCGCGCGGACGACTTGGGAATTTATTTGTATGAGCGCGCGGTGAATCGCGGTGTACCGCGGCTAAAGACACACGGGGATCCCCCGAAGGCGCAGTAATTAAAAGAAGACAAATTTACGGGTTCATTAATTAGGTGTTGCGTCGCTTCATTAACTATGCGGGGCTGTATTTGCACATGTGATAACTTACTGACGTGTTCGCCAATAATTGATCACGTCTTCGCGCAGTAGATTCGTTGATTTTGTTTTTTATTGTTTTCACAAACAGCGTCAACTGACACTGTGTATGTACAACTGATTAAGGAATTTTGCTACGTTGCCAAACTTTCAACAACAAATAACGAAACTTATTAGACACGCTTTATCGGACAGGGGAGCGTTTCTTTTATCAATTAGCAAAATTTTACCGTCTAATTAGAGTCAAAATACTCGAGATATTTTCACGTATCGTCCCGTCTGCCTAGACAGGCATTTAGGTACGTATATTGCGGACATTTTTCTCTGTGTTTGTTGCGTTTTGTTTTCCTTTTTTGCTGATGGAAGTTAAACGGCCAGGGAAAACGCGCGCGAAACGGGATGTGAATAATCAGCTCTTACACTTGACAACTAATCGACTTCAAGTGCATGGCATAGATTGCAATGCAGTGGTTGGATAGTGGTCGTAGTCGACTCTCTTCTGCCTATGGCATCGACATTCCACCAAAGTCTCCAACATACTTTTTCTTACGGTTGGTTAGTTAAGTTAGTTTTTCCCCTAACACAACCTGGATTAAATATTTCCAAAAATAAATGAGACTTTTTGAGTTTCAAAAAAATAGCAGTAAGTAATGTAACCATTTTGAAATAATTGCAAAATTTTGCATGATTTTTAAAAGGAAATTAGTACTCTTTTGTCTGTAACTTTTTGACGTTTATTGAGTATTAGCTTCACATACAGTTTAACTGTATAGCAAATTCAGTGGTGGTTATTGGTACAATGTGTACTAGTAAATATACGTAAGCAGGATCCTTTGGGGAATGGTAGCGTATCCAATTGAGAATGTTAAATACTCATGTTCGTGTAGTCTTGGGTACAATCTTTTATGGGTATTGTTCTAGCAATGTAGGATTGCTCTTTGAAATAACTTATTGCACAACATCCCCATTTATCAGGCCTGTGTACTAGACGATGCACATGAGCAATATGCTCTGAACAAATGTTTCGTTATTTGAATGACGTGATGCTCCAACAACCAAAATAATAATGCACCATCAACCAACTGTCTGTATAAATAAATAGTATGTGCACTTAATAATTACTGTTATTAACTGTTTAATACTTTTGTAATGTCAAGTAGGTACGATTGTTTATATTAAAAATATACTTTTTCCGTATCCAATCCACGAATAAGATGATTGTACTCCTCATGTCCTTTGTCGGGGATTAAAACTAGTGAAAACACACTCCTTTTCATTATATAGGTACGCATAATAGTTATTAAAACAATAGCAGTGGGTGTTCAATAATATAATCGTAGGTATTCGGTCGACAATGCAGTTGGAAAGATGTGATAAAAAACAGTTAAATTACAACAGTTTCACCCGCAACTTCCTGTCATAGTGTTGCGCTTTTGCTAACGTTAGGTATTCACATTATTGTGCAAATTGCCGGCAAGAAATCGCGATTATTTTCAATTGCTTTTTGTGTTCGCGTAAGAGCCTTCAAACAACGAACGCGCTCGGCTCTCTGATGTCTGCGCACAACACCTATTGTGTTTTAATTGGAATGAATAATCACTTTTTCCAAAGCAAACCGTCAGTTTCTAATGCAGATCATGTAAAAACCAATAACTCATTCCATAATGTATCTACGATCAGTTAAAAAATTGTCAAAACCTACGTACAAGTACCAAAAATGAATGGTGCGATTGGATTAGTTGGAATCCAAAGAAATGATTGATTGTTGAAGCGATATCGTCTTAATGCCTTCTAGGAAGATAATTATGATGCGTCTTAGACTCTTAAAGTCGATTTAGTTCCGTTAATTATACCTTAGATACAGTTTTGCCAACAGCTGAAAGAACCGAGTGTAAATCGCGAAACTCATGAAGGTACGATCCCGGAGGCCTAATATACGAAAGACCCGCGATGACCTATAATCATCATTAAGCTAATAAAAACTCTATTTTGTATATCATTGTTAGCTTGGACCGAATATTTTCTGCCGTTCTTCTGCAAAGAGTAAATCAAATATTTTATAGAATAAATGTTTGCTTTTGATGATTATTCCATGCGGCCAGTCTATGCACAATTTCATAATTAAAATAGTAAAGTTTTGATTAGGAATTTTATTAATTGATCTAAGTACAATTATTTCACTAAACAGCGGCTTCTTTACCATTTACACAAGTGTAATTAAATAGTAAAAATCGAAGAGTGGGGGATTACGGAAGTGAGTTCTTTAACTAAATTTCTTTATTTTCAAAACTGCTTTTGTGTTGTTCAAACGTATCTGTGTGAATTGTCTCCTACCTAGTCCCCCATATGCTTTATCGCCAAAGAAATCTTCGATATTGGCTATTACAAGATCGAAATTTATTTTATTTACTTAGATTAGGTACTTATAGGTATCTAGACATAAATAAGTTAGGTACACGATACGTACATATGTACACGGGTAGAGGCGAAATACTACATAACTAATAAACGTTCAAACAGTAACAATTCCTTTGTCGAGGATGAAATTACTGTACGTAGTTATTATCAATATGTAGGTACTGCTGTAGGCGTGTATGTGTATCTTATGTATGTATGTGTCGTGTTCTCACGTTCTGCCGAAATTACCGCGAAAGATGAGCGAGTGCAAGAGAATAATAAGATTGATACACCGGAAATTTATAATGGCCTAAAACACATCACATGGAGTCGGTAGGCACGGAGCAAAAGCTTCTTCGGACTTGATTGCCTATGAGAATGTGTGCAGCAATCAACGGCCGACTCTTAGTATTATTATTTTATTATTATCTTCCTATAACAAAAATGTAGCCACCACACAACACGGAATGTTTTTAGCTTCAACTGCTGCTTTAATTCCATTGATTGTGCTTTATCGTAATCGTCAATGTCTAATTTCTTAATTTGTTTGACTTGCATGTACCTATCTACACCTAAAAAGTAACTGCAGCGAGATAATTGAAATACTACGTGTGGACATACTGGACCTGTATTCTATCTTTTGTACTGTCTCGTAATATCGAAAGTGATATTAATTGGTATCCAATCCACAATTTTCTGGGGGTCGATTATATTTATTATTAGCAATGCTTATAATTTGTAGATTGGTTGGTATTTGACCAGTCGAAGTATAGAATTAAAGATCTTCCAAAGATTTATCAGTCAATGTGGAGGCAGACGCCTCATGCGAGCTGTGATTTCACGTCTTGTCTTGTCTCCTCCTTTTCGGATAGCTTAACACGACGCGAGGAAATACACAACGAAAACAAACGTGAATGTTGACTAACACGCAGTCAACTAGTACGGGCGGTAGCTTTAAACCAAATTAGTGATTAACACGGTCGTCGAGGCTCCTGTCGACGGTGAAGCTCAAGTGTAGGCAAATATTAACATAAACAGCTAGACACAACCGTCGGGAATTCTCCTTCTCATGGTCTATCAGTACATTTATTATGTACGTATATACTGCTGTATTCAAATTAAAATAAATAAGCCCCAACTTTCTACAATATGCGAGCTTTTGAGTAGTACGAACATTTAACTTTTAGGACACAAACGATTTTTTAATTTAGGTGCCTTCTTGCTATAGACAGATACGTATGTGATTTGTATATTGAATGATGTAAGTAAAACTAAGGCGGTAGGTCATTTATTTGCTAATATCCTTTGATTGTCATTAATACTTGGTTAATTTAGGAGTTGGACACAATTTCTCGCCGTGGGACCGCTTTTACCAGAGCGAGTTATTTAAGGGGGTGACTGGCGAAATTTGCAGCCGCCATAAATACCTAATTATCAGCGGATTCAGATCTCCGCCAAATCTGTTTGGCGACCTCTTCTCTGTTTCTTCTTTTGAGAACGTATTCTTATTAGATATACGACAAATATCAGATAGCATTAGATACCTACTTACTTATAATACGGAATGTGTTTTCTTCTATATAGATACATATTTTAAAGAATTCTTAAAACTGATGGACGTTTCGTATACTGGTTAGCTTTATTTAGAAGCATGCAATATATGTATAGGTACGTACAGCTATTCTTTAACTGTAAAAGAAACAAGAGGATAAAGGACAAAGGAAAAAGAAAACAGTGGAAGTGGTGAAAATGAGGGTAACGAATTGTGAAGTGAATTATATGATGCGCTAATGGTTTTATTATGTGTCGACTAATAATCGTAGATGGTACGATGATGATGAGTACCGAGTGCTACTAATTTTGCGCCGACAAATTAGATGGATTAGTTCTTGTTATGATTATTTATTAATGGGACTCTTGCTATATAATACGCTTTGTTGTCCTTTTATTTGCGCATTTTCCTTTGCACTTGCAAAATTGTGCGTACTGTAAAATGTGAGTGAGAGATTGCATTTAGGTCATCTACATAATTGTCTACACGGACCGATCAAAAAGCAGTTCAACTCACTTGTACCTACAAAATGCAATAGGTGATCGAAATGTTTAGCTTTGGCTAGTTTGTTGCTTTTTTTTCTAACAGTTTACACAACATATGTAGGTACCTAAAAAATGTGCATGCGCCGTCACTGATGGGCATACAGCAGAATATCTAATTCGTTGTTTGATAAAAGGTGCCGGTATATACCGATACACGAATACTTTCACTATGTTCAATTTTAAACACAAAGAAGTACTTTTTGGTGGGCAGGTCCGACATGTTTCAATTAACGGTTCGAATATAATATAAGCTCAAACAATGCAGGTAATATTGGTCGGTGGTGCAAGTCGTATAACAACACCTACTGACCTTTTGACAGGAATAAGTAATGTGACAAATGATCAAGGCGTACCAAATGAATTTATAACGTGAGAAATTTATCCTATCTGCGTTATATGTGGATGTTCGACTCTTTTATCGTAAGTTTATTACGTATTGCAGCATGCGGGCAGAAATATATATCTACCTATATATAGTACGATAAATAAAAACGGAACAAATTTAACGTTAAATTCTGATTATATCTCGCCCAAGTACTTATCACGCCTTATGTCCGGGAATGTATTAAGGGATAAAAATAACAATTTTTACCCTTATAGATAGTTAACACTGTGGCGACCTTAAATTGTAGGTACCTACTAAGATTGACGTTTAATCGTATTCAAAATGTGTTATCAATTCCAAATTGAACGTTGTTGAATTAAAGGTTTCAGAGAAAGATGCAATCAGGAAAGTAGTAGATATAGCGTGTAGTCGATCGTCGATCACGGTCTCAGCAATAATTGTGTCATTATAATCAATAAATATAAACAAACAATAGGTTGATATCGGTGCATTTGTGGGCAGACACTGACTGCACTTAGAATGCAACGAAATCTGGGAGTGGTACCCGTTAGGGCTACGGTTTGCTCACATATAGGTACAGCCAGTAATAATAATATCTGTAATAACAGCATAGATGATAAAAGCGCACATAATAGTAATGTTTCGATAATACTTTTGCCAAATCGTAGGCGTAATACTTACCTACATGCATTTACCTTTACGCTATTGATTCTATCCTTCATCGCCATTTCCTCGTCTGCTTCTTTTCTCTTTCGATAATCCATACGTGAGTATATCAGACATGTTGCCAACGTCTCATCTCGTTACATCCTCCCGTACGGTTTTTAAGTTGATATTTAAAATAAACAAACAATTTTTTCATGGGAGCAAATTGCGGCTATTTAGCTGAATTAGGTACTCTTCATCCATCCATCCCCGAATAGGTGGGAGATCGAGATGATTGACCGTTCCATTGCACCTTGTTCATACTCTTTGAACTGTCAGTGCAACGCGACAAGTTCGTCTTCCCTAACACATGTTTTCAGGAACATTCGAGGACATAGGTACTGTGCCTAATTTCAAGTATTGTTGTTCTCGGGTTTTTGCAACCCTTCAATTACGGTTGGAGACACAAACCGCTAATAATTGACGGATGATTCTTTCGTTTCAAAAGTCAATCATAAGAAATCCATATGACACGCAAACTTATGTAGTGTACAATTTACAGTTATGACTTACGTTCGCCATACACTCAAAACAATTTCATATTTTACAATAACTAGGTAATGTCATTGACGCCATCATCGCTGCTTTTGGGGTGACCCGTCCCGCGCCCTCCTTTGCCATACCAATCGGCGCTTGTTTTTCTATCGCGTGCCAAATTGTTTGCATGTTCGACAGTAATGCGCCTATTATTGTACAGTATATGAAAATATATGTGTCTACATATATATTCGTATACATCCAGTCGTTTTACGAGGATTAGTAAATTCATTACGGCAAAGCTTTCCTATGATGAATCACAAATTCTCGTAGGTATGTTTCTGGAGCGCAACGTTATTCATCACTGCGTTCCGGGTTCCGGATGGGATTGGCACGGCAGTGCCTGGTTGTGTGTGCCTCTCCAATAAAAACCGACTGAGCAGTTTACACTTCGCTCATTGTGCAATGCCACCGTAAATGTCGCGTGACTAACTAAACAAAATGCGGATAAGATACCAAAAAATACATATCATAACACCAGTGGTCTAAATGAATTGAAGACATACAACCATCGGAGATGTCTTTTGATCGAAAAGCCAAGATTTCCACGGTCGGCGATAAGTCTGAATAGCATTCGATATTCGGGCTCGATCACCGTAAACCAGGAAGAATTCTCTTCCATCGATTAGAGCATCGTTGAAGTCGTTTATCCGACATATCGATAGGAGAAGGAACTTCGGAATAGTGGTCGATATTCGGGCTTTATGACCGTGTAACAGCATTAATTATCCTCCTTCGATGATAACATCGATGGAGTCGTTTATCGGACGCGTCGAAACTCATACCGGAAGGGAATCCTCGGAATAGTGGCCGATATTCAGACGTGATGGTCACGTACCTGGATTGATTATCCTCCATCGGTGATAACACCTATCGAATCGTATGTACGACTTATCGGAAGTCAGACAGAATGGAGTCGTTAATCCGACGCGTTGAAAGTCATGCATGAAGAGAATCCTCGGAATAGTGGTCGATACTTGGGCTTGATAGCCATGTATCACGATTGATTATTCTCCTTCGGTGATAACACTGATGGTGTCACTTATACGACGCGTCGGAATTCATAAATAATGGGAATCTTCGGAATAGTAGTCGACATTGAGGTTTGAGGGTCATGTATCACGACTGATTATCCTTCTTCGGTGAGAGCGCCTATGGTTTATCCGACGTGTTGGAAGTGATATAGGAAACTTATCCTCGAAATAGTACTTGACTTTGGGGCTTGATGACCATGTACCAGGATTTATTCTGCTTGTTCGATGAGAGCGCCGATGGAGTCGTTTATCAGATATATATCGGAATTATAACGGAAAAGAAGACTCGGAGTCGTGTTCAATATTCAGAATTGATGACCACGTATCAGGATTTGTTATCCTTTTCCGGTGAAAGTCGTTTATGCGATGCGTCAGTTGTCATAAAGGAAGGAAATCCTCGGAGTTGTGATCGATATTCGGACTTAATGACTGAGTACCAAGATTGAGTATTCTCCTTCGGCGAGTGCACTGACGTGTCGCAAATTATACAAGAAATGAGCCTTCGGATTATTGCTCGAATTTCGGGCTTGTTGACCGTCTACCAGGATCGATTATGCTCCTTCGATGAGAACATCAACGGGGTTCGATAGCCGACTGTTGAGCACTTCTTGGAGGTGCTTTTTCCGACATGTCGGATAAAGAACTCTATCGGTGTTCTCTGAAAGTCAATCCTAAACCACGGCCATAAAATCGTAATATGGGGGAATATTCAGAGGTCTCGTACCTTATTTCCGATTTCAGCTCTTAAGCATTTGCTAAATATTACATTCAGTTTTTAAGGGATTCTTAATATGATTAACTTCCTGCTTCCGTACATTCTTTTGCCTAGGCATAGAATGAAGTCTCAGGATAAAAAAGTTTATGAGATATTTTGTGTAATTGTTTAGCAAACATTAAACATTATGTAAGTAGTCAGTCAGCGTGTAAAAATCGTCCGAAACATTTTCGCCGTTTCGCGATCCATATTCCGAACAAAAGGAGAAGTCGTGCGGCCACGAAAAATATGTGATAAACGACCGCCGTTTTCCCGCGTCGTTGTGCCTCTAAATTTATATCATACATTTATGGCCGTAACCGTGAAAATATTTCCCGGATGAAGTGGCTGACGAATGATAGAACGTATAATGTAACAAACCGATGACCCGCTTTTCACACGACAACCTGTTGCGTTTCGTTTCCTCTCTTCTCTCTCGCATTTTCCTCCTCGTCCTCTGCTTGCTTGCTCCTCTACGCCGACTCTCGTTCTTTTCTCCAAAACGCGACGCGTTCGTCGACAACGGCGTCGGCATCGTCGACAACGGCGTCGGCATCATCTTCGACGATACGGCGTTTGTGGTGATGTTTGATTTTCTTCTCGCATTTATTCATACATTATTAGGGGTTTCAAAGGTTTCCCCATCCCTGAAGGATTCCCACTTTACGGATTCCGTAATAACAATCGCGAACACAAAACGACATAAACTGGCAGTGAACGAACCGAAAAAAAATCAGCAAATGTTGCTAATACATTAAAGAAACCCTTTTTCAACTGCTGTGATATTTTACGTTAACGTTACCCATCTAATACAAATGCATAAATTGCTTGGTATCCATCACCTAATGCGATCGACTTTTTTTCAGTGCTTTACTGTCATAACCGAATTTTATTGTTGTCAACGTAAAATGTTTCAAATTCAGACTAGTTACGACTGAAATTATTCAGATTTGTCTTTAATATAATCGGTGGTATGTTAGGGTCAGGCATTAATATGCCGATTATAGGTTGGATATATGTATGCATGTATGTGTTATATGTTTGTTTGATATTAATTCGGGCAGCGACATCGAAACAAAGACACCTGTCACAGGCAGGAATAATAAGTAACACGAGGCGAGGCGAGGCGAGGGGACGTGGATACGATACGGTGGAGCAATAATATCGCCTAAAGCACGAAAAGGAGGCAAACATCGGAGAAGATGAGTCGCCAAGAAAGACAGTAAGAGAAAGAGATAGGCAGAAGCGGCGGAGATGTAGGAGAAAGTACCTACTCGCTCCTTTGTGTTGACAAAGGGACGAACACGAGCAATTAGTAGCCGTCCCAATCACGATAAATTAATCACCGGCCACCGCCGGACAACGGTGCTCATAAAGCAGTTTAATTCTCCACGACGAACTTACATCACGGCCATTGTGTGTTCAATGTTCATAGCACAACACGCTGCGGTACGGTTGATCCCTCATCTTCTTCTTTATCACACTCTCTCTCTCTCTCTTTAGTTCTTCTATTTTCCTTCGCAAATTGTTAATCGCCCCCACCCACAGTTATGCTTTGGTACTTAATAAACGCTGTTTTTCACAAACGAAAATTAGGCCACGGAAATTGTACTTAATACCTCAAGAAATGAAGGTAATAGTATCAACGAATAGCTAACACAAATCGATTGCCTCATGGCTGATGGCAAATCCTGAAAAGTTAGTGAACGCGACGATTTTTTTACTTGACGTGGTGTGCATGTTTATATATGTTTAGATTTAGATAGATAGATGTGGTGTCTCTTCATTGTAAGACAGGTATTGTTCCGAACGATTTGGTTCGCCGGTAACAATCCGCAACACATTTGCGGACCAATTTTGCTCCGATCATAAGAAATAAAGTCGTGGAACTGGTCAAATGTGCTTCTTCCCATGGATGTTCTCGCTGCTCTTGTTATTGGCTCGGTGCGCACAGTGAGAAAGTGATTCCGAGAAATGAAAAGCAGATCTCTCACCGAAAAACCGTCGACATCGCTTGACAGTCTTTTAAGGAATAAATTTTGCTACAATAACGAACTGATTCGAACGGTCCAACAATTATATTATTGTTGTCTATTCGACTAATAACGAAAAAAAACTAGCTTATTTATGGACAAGATTTTACATTCAGATTAGGTATCAGTATGAACATGTAAAAACGCGCTAGTGTTTTATTCCTTTTAGGACTCTTTTGCAAATAAAAATTGCAGCAGTAAAAACAGGTCTAAAGGCCGTCGTGTGTCAGACTTACATCCTAACGTTCCACTAACACGAATGGCGAACTTCTTCAGAGATCCTTCAATTCCTCACGCTGCATGTGGACTGGACATTCAGAGCGTCGGAGATGGAAAGACCTCTGAAGAAGGTCGCCACTCGTGCTTGCGAAACGTTAGGAAGTAACTTCAACCCATGACGGCTTTTAGACCCGAATTAGAGTACATCAGTTCACCTACTGGCAGGGAAAGACTTTACCAATTTATCAGTAAAAACACTTTGCTTATGAACCAATTGATGAATGAGATACTTACGTTATGTATTCTGTCTTTTCTATACTGTCGGATATCATAATGGGTTGGTATGTATAGAAGGTATGCTACGAAGCAAAGTGAGTTCGATTGGTTCATACAGACTACATCGTCGATGACGCGAACGGTAGATAATGTGTTTCTTGCATCCACCTCGTATGTGAATTATACGAAGGAACGGCGTCATCAACGGCTACTGTTAATAGACGAGGCAAGAGGCTCAACGGAGGCAAAGACGGCAATAATAACAATCGTCATCGTCATCGGCACCAACACATCGTCATGTTGTTCTCACAGCCGTCTTAACAATTCCAAATTACTACACTTCCTCACGCACACAAATATTCGTTACACATGAAGAATAAGAAGATATATCTTTGCTTTATTTAAATTCGGCGCGATCAAAAAGATCGCTACACACACACACACCGTAACAACACGAGTTACTTCACACCTCGTAATTAACTCACGAACAGAATCGCCTTAATTACCGGATCTTAAATGAGTTGCTTATTGCTTAATAACAAAAGTAGAAATTTTGACTAATCTTTTAAGTACCAACTTTTCCCCTTACGTGATGCGATGGTCGTTTATAACAACTATAACGCCATAATTAGCGCAATTTATCATTCCGTCCTAAACACATCATATAGATGTGCATTTGAAATACCTACTAAAATATCGGGAACCTGAATAACACCCTGTTAATATGTGCATATTAACATAAATTGAATGATCACAGTTCCAGTACAACTGCTTAATTTTAATACACTTGTTGCATGGTATTCCTGCGTAATTTTATCAGTATTATTTTAATAGTGGAAGACGATAATTAGCTCCTTTCCCTCTGATGACCTTGCATTTTACAGTAACTTCGATAAGTACCTAGAAGCCTAATTGTTTTATGCCGAGACATAGAATGCCTCTGCTCTGATTGCCAGTTCGGACCCCTATAATGACGGTAAGGGAAATTAATTAAAATGAACATAACTTTACCTTATTGTGAAAGTAAAATCGTTATTATCATGAAAATGTGTATGTAGTTTGTTCAATGTCAAAAGCTTTTGCTTGAAAGTCCGATACTATAGAAAAAGTTGTGTGTCATCATCATCACAGATACAAACTACATATACCTAATACTTACACATGCATAATAGATAGAGGTCAGTACATGTTTTTTGTCCAAACTTCCACATGTATTAACATCGGACAGATTGAATGACTTGTAGAACTCCTTATTCTGGTCGCCTTCATGTATATTGAGCAATAAAAATTAAGATTGAGTTAACCGGACGATTTTGAAAAGTTCGTACCGTCCCTTTTCCAATTCCTTTACTAATAGTTTCATGTTTTACATATATTTTACGTACATATTAGGTACTTAATTATTCAATTTAATAGTATGAGCATTAGAGAGAGGAGAAGAACTACCTAACACTAACAAAACAGCCTCTCCCGCCGTTTGAGACATAATAATGTACATATCTGATCAAATTACCAGAGTAAATTTAATTATCTGCTTGATATGTATGTGTACCTATGTACATGTACGTACACGTTCACTCGTCAAAGAACGTATGTGTGATTAGTGAAAGGTTTTGTCTATAATATAATAAGGCAGCACTCTTTTGCACAACATCCTTTCGGGCTTTTTGGCTTTAGCATCAGCTTCACTTGTAAGAGGAAACTGTCGTATTTGATATGTTTTTCTCACAAATGCACTTGTATATTACAAGTTAGGCATAAGTATTTGTGTTCACCTGCTTGACCAGCCGGCAGTCAAACAATTTAACGAATCGCTTGTGTGAATCGCGAATTTACATAAAAATGCTCATTCGTAATCATCAGCGAGCGTGCATAATGCGAGTTTACTTGTTAACACGACTATAATTAAACAACTGTTTGTAATTTCATTATTTGTAATTTGTCTGTTCATGAATAATGGTAATCCTGTTAGTAATGGTAATGGTCCTTCTACTTTCTGAAGAAAACTATCCAGATACAAGAAACATCGACATAATTTTACAAATGAAACTTTTAATGCTTCACCTTTGTCAGATATAGGCTGATATTGATAAAGTTGGGTAAATACGAAAATTAGCCCAGTATAGGAAAAAGTATGGAGGTGCGTGTCCAACCATCAGTCTTAAGATTGACGACTTTATATGATATGATGATAGTGATAATGATAGTATCACATTTTTAAACAATTTCACTTTTAATTAATTGTAAATATACGCGATAATGAAAATAAGCTACGACATCAACCATCTTGAAACCAACATTATTAGTTCCGTGCGTTTGGTTTCATGACGCGACAGTGATGACGTTCAAGTAAAACTAACTTTCATTTACGGAGAATTAGAATAAGGAAGCTTTTGTTGTTGCCTATTATAATGCTGTTATTCTGTTTATTTAACCGTATTTATCTACAGACATCTTTCTTCTTAATAATTGTTACATAAAGCATCGATTTTCGATGAAAAGTATTAAACTATAAATTGGCGTGAGTAATTGAAATCGAAAGCGTTATCACCAGCAACTGATCGATTAACATTAGTATCTACAAAAAAAAGATGGAAACGCTGCATCTAGGTTTGTCTTAACGTTCCAACTAGAATTTATACGATACTTGCTTCATGAAGCGTGTGGGCTTCATGTGACAAACGAGGAGCATACCGATACAGTTGCGTGTCCATGGTCATTAGGTCCTTCACAAAAAACAAATTAGTGATACTGAAGTGATTTTTTTCATGAGGATCTTATGAAAAAAAAACTAGTAGATACATCATGTATGACCTTACAAAGAAGTGAACTATTCGATTTCTGCCTTATGGGGATTCGATTAGCCAAATATGAGACACAGCAACTCTGTTTACGATTAGACAAACTTGTGATTATCTCTCATATATATGAATCAAATTTGAAATTAATCGGCTGATATAATCCGATTTATTTTCCCAAAGTTTCTTTAAAGCGGGTAACGATCATTCTTCTTCAAGAGGACGACATGCAGCATTCATGATAATGCGCTAATAAGGCAAAGCGTGTACGCCATTTGTGCACCTTTTAAGGGTAACCTCATATGGAGTCCACACGAAGCAATGTGGCTAACCGCGTTGGGACTCTAGTTGCCCCTTCAAAAATTCTAGTCGGGGTAATATCTACGACGGAACTGTTCAAATAAACCAAAAGGAACTGATACTAATTCGGATGTAAAGGTCGTCGTCTATAGGAGTTGCTTCTCCTAACGTTTCGCTAGTCCAGTGGCGAGCTTCTTCAGAGGTCATTCTATCTCCAATGCTGGATATACCTATGGTCCACATCGAAGAAGCAGAACAGCATCAGTTCACCTACTGGCAACAAAAACCTGTACCAATTTGTCAAACCAAAAGGTAATTCACCCTTGGTTACTACATGACCTGTTTAGCGTGTGGGTCTGTGTTTCTCGCACTTACCACTTCTAATGCGGGTATTATCAGCATATCTTCGAGAGTAAAAGTAGTTCTACCCCAAAAGCGACCTCTTCTTATGATTTCTCACCTGAATTTAATACATATCGGGGTATCTGTCTATTCTAGACATTATGTGCATGACGTTATTTAGTAATAAGAACGAAAATAATGGACTGACCAATGCAGTAGGTAGCACAAAAACTAATAAATTCCGTCATAATTAGGTTAGTTTGTACGACTGACTTCCAAGGCCGGTAGTAATTTCACCCGAATGATAAACTGACTCTTTTAGTGCAAAGTAGCGAACTAATAAATTGTAGGCACATTTAAATATCTGCTATTGCTGCATGTATTGGGTACTTAAAACGAGCTATAAAAATCTCAGCCATTTTTAATGGACAAATAAATACCTATTAGGAACCCACCTATCTAATAACTATAGCTAACTTCTTCTTGTATGTTTTGATGACGTGAATATCTTAATAATTTTACAGTTGAAATAATAGGGTGCACTGTTAGTAATTACCTACATTACTAATTGGGTAAAATTTGTTTTCATTTTTGTTTCGGTATAGATAACTAACAGCGGACTGTTTTTTCGGTTGGTGTTTTTACATCGTTCGGTTTTATGTTCGTTCATCGTGGTGACCCTGTCGCAAAATGGCCATAAGCGCCAGAAGAATTAATATGTTTTGCACGCATTCTGAATACAATATTTATATATTTAGTGAGCACTCGTCATGCTAAATACATACATAAATTTTATTCAACTTTCAGCTTAAGCTTCTATAAAATAACTAACTTTCCTCCGCTAACGAAGTACCTACAATACAATACCACAATGTACTTACGAGGGTGGATTGATAAGTTTCCGGCCTGACCAAGAAAAACAAGGTTTTTAAAAAATTTTTTTTTTTATTTCTCAACATAATCTCCTCCAAGGCTGATACATTTCTCATAGCGGTGTTCCAGTCTATTAATGCCATCTCTATAGACTGATTCGTCAAGCTCCTCAAAATAACCATTTACAGCTTCGATTACTTCTTCATTGTCCGCAAATCTCTTACCGCCAAGCCATTTTTTGAGATTAGGGAACAGAAAATAGTCACTCGGGGCTAGGTCTGGAGAGTAAGGAGGGTGCGGCATCAATTCAAACTTTAGATCGTTGATTTTAGCCGTCGCAACGATTGACGTGTGCGCTGGTGCGTTATCGTGATGAAACAAGATTTTTTTCTTCGCCAGATGAGGTCGTTTAATTTTCACCTCGTGGCTCAAACGTTGCAATAAGTCTGCGTAGTATTGACCAGTGATAGTATTACCCTTTGCAAGGTAATCAATGTATATAATACCTCTTGCATCCCAAAAAACAGTAGCCATAACCTTGTTCGCCGAAAAAATTGTTTTTGCCTTCTTTGGAGTTGGTTCCCCTGGTCCAATCCACTGTTTAGACTGTTCTTTGGTTTCAGGAGTGTAGTGGTGGACCCACGTTTCGTCAACGGTTACGAATCGACGCAAAAATTCGCTTGGATTACGCTTATACAATGACAAATTTGCGGTAGAAATGTTTTTTCGAATCAATTTTTGGTCGACTGTTAGCAAACGCGGCACCCATCTTGCACAGAGCTTTTCCATATGCAAATGTTGGTGCAAAATATGTTGCACACGTTCATATGACATCTTACAGGTCTCAGCTATCTCACGCACTTTCAATCTGCGGTCTCCCAGCACTATTTGATGAATTTTTTCGATCATATCTGGAGTTGTGACCTCAACGGGGCGTCCTGAGCGAGGCCCATCAGAGGTGCTCACACGACCCTTTTTAAACTCGGAAACCCACTGCTTAACGGTTGAATATGACGGGGAGGATGTCCCCAGTGTTGAGTCCATCTCTTTTTTAATTTCCTTCGGCGTTAACCCCTTCAAATAAAAGTATTTGATGACAGCACGATTTTCCTGCTTTTCCATTTTTACGAAAACCACAGAGGCGTCTTGTTCAGCGTGCTGTCAAACCTACACTAGCAAGGAGATCGGGCTGAAACTATAGCTACAAGCTATCCAAGGATGGTACTATAGAATGTCACCTCAAGGTAGGCCTAGTGGCGTCATCTCTTGGTTAGGCCGGAAACTTATCAATCCACCCTCGTATTAACGTATTTAAGCGTGATGTAGCCGGTACAAACGATGTTATAGTAGGTATGTGTTATTGTTTTTCCTTTTTTATATTTGAATATAGACAATTTTTCGTTAAAACTTTATCATATAAATGTAAATACACATAAACATTAAAGTCATCAAAAGAAATTCATCTATCAAATATATACTTATATGATACGTACGATACAAGTAAGCAATTAGTAAAACATTTTAAAAATTCCCTTCCATATACCTATTAGGTACTTGAGGTGTAAAATACTCTGATGTAGAGCATTTCTGAGATCGCAATCCATCATCGTCGTATGGGAAAACTCTCAAGTTGTAATTTAGCTTGCAATTAAAATTGAGCAACGTCTTCTTCTTTTAATTAATACTTTTGTGTTTCAAAATAATAGTCGCTCAGAATAGTATTACCTACAACAAAATTATAATTATAGGTAGATATGTGTATTACAAAATGAAGGGGGGGGGGGATTCAGTTGCCCTGTGACGATGACCACAATCAAAACACTAATTACTAATCAAGTATGTACTAATGTCATAAGTGCAACGATAATAGTTTTTCCTTTTCAAATAATGTAGAACCATCCGTTTTGTTAGGCATAAATCAAAATCATGATTGATTGCTTGATATAGATAGGTATTAACATCCATCAGTATAATAATCATATTAAACGATAGATGCGCGTTAAGGAAGTTTTAGGCCCTAAAAAAGTAAAAATAAATGTCCTTTAGGTATTAACACTAAGGTAGGTAGTTTTTTAAGAAAAAAACAGATGATAGGTGTTTACATTTGGTCCCTGATTTTTGGAGGTTTAGTAAGAGCTCACCTCATATACCCACACTGTAGGTACCTACCTATGTAAATAAGAATAACTATAATTGATCGAGGTTAAAGAAACTTTTGATTTCTCCTGGTGCGCATTTATTTTTTTGGTCTGCTCATTACCATGCACAGCAACAAAAGTAGCAAAGGTAGTACATCGAATGAAAAAAAATATATATATATAAGTATAATGCGCATATTAATCACGAGTCGTAAGAAGAATAGCTGCCCATTGGGCGTTTGACAGCAAGTACTAATTGATCGCCTAACAAATGATTCGGATGGGCCGCACACGGTATCTATACCTCTGGGTACGTATAATATACATATACATGTGTAAGTATCTATAAAGAGATATTACATGCGATACTTACAACGAGGTATAGGTTTAAACACATTAATCCCCTGTACGTACCAAAACAAATATGATATACGAGCCGCATCACATGAGTTTGAAATGATGAATTTATTATTTGTACTTTCGAATCTGCTGTTTGCTTCTTGGGCAAATGGAGAGCTCGATGCCCGAATGTCTTTTGATTGACCGTTCGACTTAAACATTGCATTGTATCGTATCGTATTTAGGATGGCATCGGAAGTTACAAACATTGAATAGGTATTGAATGTTGAATAGGTACTTAGAACAACTCATACCTGTTTAGAAGCCCGTTTCCTTGACGAAATGCCTTGATGTCCAAAATAAAGTTACGTGACACCTTATTAACACTCAATTTTATACACCAACTTAGTGACTCCTCCAACAGCAGTTTATCACAATAAACAATCCAACATAAATAGTATATCCTGGATTCTTAATACAGTCACTATAATTATTATCTATGTATTATATTCACTATTTACACCTTTTCCTAGTCATCCCAATTCCATACTCTAACTTCGACAGTATCGAAATCGATTATTGTCATTTTTAGTAGGTAAATATACTCAGCATTTGACTAGAGTTTTTGATATTTTGACACTCATGGTAGTTGTTGTGTATCCTATTTAGTAAGTACCCAGGTAATCACGTACCTACGTTGCATTAGTTTGTCCTAAGAAGGTATATGTCAACGAAAGAGTATGCGTATATTTTGCGACCGAGTGCGTGCCGATGAATGGATTACGCGCGGACGCGCGCGTTTTTCCCGATTACGAACCCGCTAATAAAAGCGTAGGCGTTGGACGCGTAACTTGCGTTTCTTTAAGTCACAGATGCGCAAAGATATGACAGCGAAACGCTAGTGATGTACTGCGTCTGAGCGCGCCGGCCGGCGCGTTGGGCAGGCGCGCAGTGCCCGCCCCTCGTACTGGCTCAGCCCGCCAATCTGACCAGTCACAGCCTTTAGCTTGTGCGCGTGACCGACTCAACTCTACGAGTCCGTGTTTCACGCTCTACGCTATCACGCTTATCTTTGATTCAAAGCCATAGCGATTTGCTGAAGATCGATATGACGTGGACAAAATGGTAATGACAAGAAGGAGGTGACGACGAACGACTCTGGCACTGATGGACGGACAGGTGACTATTATCAGGATTCTACATCCACGAGCACATGCCAATTTTATTACCAGGTGACCTGTTTTGTCCTCAGATCGACTTAAGTCAGAAGTGGCAGAGATAGACATATATTAGATTACCGTTCGCAAAAACTTGGGGCTGCGGGAGATGCCAATTTTCGGAAAATACATAAATTGGCTCAGGATAGGGAGGAAGGGAGGTGCGTGTCTGGGCAGTCTAGTCTGGAGCTAGGGACTGCTCGCTTTATGATGATGACGAATATATCAAGTATTGGGTAAAGACCAAGTTGTGCTTCAATAAGTTTGTTGGGTGTCTAAACCAATTTCCTTGAAAACTACAACCTACCTAATCCTTCACATCAAGTTCCTTATTATCTGACATTAAATAAAATCATATAGAAGTATAGTGTACTTGTCACCTAACGTAATCGGATCTTCTGATTGGTATTTTTGCTCGTGATGGACATTTATCTACCCTACAATTGAGTGTCGAATATGCTGTGTGGGTAAAGAAAAAGGATGGAATAAGGGGTCATCGGCCGCCCCATTCACGTCCTACCCCAAGGGTTGATGACTCAGAATGGTCAGTAAAAATGCGGGCCCGTTCGCCACCCCACCGCCACCGCCAACGGTGATGTCGAGCGAGGAGCGAGGACCTGCCACTTCTCGGCGATACGATGCGGCGCGGTGCCGCTACTTGAGCGGTCAACTTTTACTTTCGTTTGGGACGAAATCGTCAGCCTCCTTTCTTTCGTTAGGTGCCAAAAATATCCCCGAAATCATCTTATTATTATTACACTTTACCCTCTATCCTATATATCTATAGCCATTTTAATGAACTCTAATTTATTTTCTTTTTCTTTCAGGGACATTCGATACAGTAGATGGAGCGAAATCGGCCCGTGGTGAGTACTTTATGAGATTCTATGCATGTGTTTAATTTTTGTTCGTATTATTGTTTTTAATTGTACGATTAATCTTTGAGATGAGCTTATGTGGAAGCGTGACGCACTGTAATAGGCACCCAGGTAATTGCGACCAGTTTTATATCGAAAAGTAACAAGTGCATTTGTAGATGCCTTACGATGATCTAATTTTTTTCGTAGGTAAAATAGATAGATAGAAATAGAATTTGTGTTTGGGTGTTGTTGATATCGTAAAATCGGTAAATCACAAAGTGTCTATTGTGAAATAAGAGGACGGTTATGCTGTTGAAAAATAGCGGTACCCTCGATACAATGATTAAGAAGTGTAGTTTTTCGTTGAATTTATTAGATAGGCAGTAGGTTTTCCAATTAAAGTATCACTTTGTAAAGTAAGTCTTCCATTATTGCGATGAATAGATAGTCGTAGAACGAAGTATAATATCTTAATAAACGCCGATCTTATTGAAAACGCGTCCGCTCTTTATCTATGTAGCGATATAAAAAACGACTGTCCATTCTTGTATATCGACCATCGTTAAATACGGTAGCTGTCGAGTGTATGTGACAAAAAAGCCCCTTTATAAAAGCTCTTTAATTGCCATCGTTCACTTTAACACGACTTATTTAACGGTCACAAGGAAAAAAATCAACTGCCGCACATCTGTTCCCATGATGGAACATTAACTATTTTCTTAACCATTTACCTATCCGTAGGTATATTTTTATTAAAATATAAAAGAAATTGTAATTGTACGGAAATACAAACAATAGCTCTTATTAAACAATACCTAAGTAGGTAGGTGGGTACGCGTAAACGCTTATTAGGTAGGTACCTACAGCTAGTCGGAAGAGTGCTATAGATACTATACTACACGGATTTAACTCATAAAAAGAAGCTGATGTTTCGTTAATTTTTTACGTTAGAAATTAACAATTAATCATCTTGATAGATTTATCAGATGTACAATAATTTTCCAGCTGTTTTGGGAGAGAAGCAGCTAAGGTCAAAAGTTAACCTTGTGTGTATCCCATATGAGGCTTCTCTAATACTAAGGTGCACAAATGGCAACTCCTTTGATCACTGTCTAATTGCCTCATATGAGCTGAGAATATGAACGATCGCTACGTGCTTTTGGGAATATCACTCGGATTATACCATATAAGGTCCAAAAGGTATAACAAATTAAGAAGAGTTCACGAATTCGGTGTTTGGCTATTCGAACCCCCATAAGGCAGTTGGTAGGACTGTCCAATTCTTTGTAAGGTTACATACGTTTTGGTTTTACTTCATAAGATCATAAGAGAAACCCTATATGCCGCACGAGGCCCACATGCTACACGAAACATACCCCTTAAGGGAAAATCCATCTATCAGCATGACCCACATTTACCGCAGGAGACTCACCCGCTGCATTAGGCATGCTCCTATAAATCCTAGTCAGATTGTGTGGGTCATCCTTTATATTATATTTATTTATATTTAAAAATTATCGGGTGGTATAGTTGAATTGATACTGGCAAACTTTTTTAAAGCTAGTAGCGATCATCTTACCTCGCAGGAGGGCTATATGCGGCATTCCCTGTGTGGCGCAAATGGGACTCATACAATCAACACGAGACAGTAAAAGACTGTGGTCAAGCTCGTTAGGACCCGCTAAAAATTCTATTCGGGATGTGATCTCTCATCTTTACTAATTCATTCATGTTATAGAAAATATTTGCGTCTCGTCGCGGTTATTAGCCAAGTCGCGGTTGTAAACTACATTTTTTCTTGAATAACTCTTCCTCTACCGTTCCGTAATAGAACGAGGTAGAAACAACTGCTGAGGGTAGAAATTTACAGCTTGCGAACTTGTTATACGAATGGAGTTAGCGCACCTCAAAAGCAAGCCACCCGCTTGTCGTCCGCCCTTCAGTCCCACTTCCTTCCCCACGAAATAGGGTGCCTTCGTCCTTCGTGTCCCCGTTGCTGGCACGGCGGGCGATCGTGGCCTTTTTTTTTTCATTTTATTCTTTTCCACATCGGTTTGCGTGAGTACAATTAACAAATGAAATGTGCACTATTGTCGGATCCGCGACCTCTGATTTGTTAGTCCTTTATATATATACCTATATTATATATATTATAATTATCAAACCTACGTATGCTTGTATCGACATACTTTAAAGTGGAAATTTTGATTAGGAAAATGGGTAAAATTAGAATTGAAAATTTCGATCGTAAGTATCTATCTACCTACAGATAGGCACGTTTGTACGGTCGCGTGGTTGGTTGTTGGTTTGTTAGTTAGTTTACCACCTACCTCTACCAAAAAGGCCTTTAACTCGCTCGGGCTCTGCTCTGATTTATTAGACTGCACCGATTCCCTCACCGGCGTCGCCGGCGCCGTTGCCCGCGACGAAACGCAAAAATAAAAGCAAACGCTTCTTCAATCAATACGTGCTAAAACAGCTATTCTTAAAACGTAAGGCAAAGTCGTTCCTTCTTCGCCGATTCTCATTAAAACTACTACTACCGTTCTACTGTCTCATTCTCGTTTGCATTTTCTCTCTTTATACTTTCCAGCACCGCAGTTCCTTATTGCAGTGGCGGGCGTTTCGTTATTTAAATCCTACTAGTGGGTCTGAACTTTTATTATTGTTGTTTTAAAGAAGTTGACACTTTATCATTATAATCTGCTAGATATTAAAACTAAACATTTATCAATGCATTGCTAGATGGACTGAATATCGAATGGTTAACCATTAGGCACTTGCCTAAATCATTGTTCGAAAGTTTAAAAACCCAGCAGGGAATTCTGTAAACTCCAAAATTAAAAAGGATGTACGATTCCCAAGATTTTTTAAAGGTAAAAAAGAACCATTTGCGCCGCCCCTGACTCCCCTCCTGGTTGTTCTTAGGACTCGGTTTGTGGCGTATATAAGTCGGTTCACGTGTATTTTCTCGAATGCAAAGAAGAAATTACGAAAGCATAGATTACTCAGAGCTCATCTGATGGATTGAAAGATTCCTTGAGCGCTTTCGATAAGCTTTTGTTTTTATTTTCTTTCCTATGTACCGAAACAAAACGACTGCCACCGCGCTGTTTTATTTTCCTCGAATCCAGGTTGATAATTGTCTTGACGATAAGTAAAAAACTTTCTACGTGTAGTTCGACTAGAATTTTTGGAGGACGACAATTAGGGTCCCAACGAAATTAGCCAGTCCGCCTCGTGTGAACCCCTACAAACCTTACCACTGGCGTACCGTACTAGAATTTTAGATAGGTGATAGTCACGTTTCCTCGAGTGGGCCCCACGAAGCAGCCCCATATAGCGCACGAGGGGTACCTATATAACGCATTGCTTCATTCACGTATCATTGTGAGGTCCACTTTTAAACATCGTCAGGAAAAATAATAAATCTCTGATTAAAACAAAAATCGAGTCCACATAAGATAGTGGCGTGAGATTATACGTGTGTCGGGTTTGCCTGATAAAAAATCCTCAAGTAAAACTCATAAAGCATGCATCATCTCATTATCGTCGATTTCTACGGTTAAGGTTCAGATAAGGAATCTGCGGGGGAAGTCCCTCTATGAGCATGGTCCTCATTACATGAAGTATTCCCTTTATAAATTCGGATCGGATGTAACGCCTTGTCTCATATGCACATCACCGTGAATGCTGCGTGTGGCCCTCCTGAGGAAAAATGGTCTCTACCTCGGATTATGTGGGTCACTGTTTAGCATATATTTGATGTTTGCCTACAATTCAAACGCCTCTATAAGGCAGATGGTGGGATTGGCCTTTTCTTTGTAAGGTAAAACAACTGTTAGCTTGGCAAGATCCTTATGAAATACTCGTACGACATAGGTACTGTACCTCTTAATGAGGAATCTATGGAGGAATCCCTCTATCGGCATTCCTCTCTTTCGCCACATGAAACTCATCACAGTCTTCATGAGTCAAGCTTACGATAAATTCTGGTCGAGATAGATACAAGACAAGGATTCCCGAAATTAGTAGACAAATGTAAACTAAATGTTTTATTATTAGAGATGATGCAAATTTGAAATCCTTTACGTTCAAGGAACGAATAATATCTAAATCGTTATCGAAGTTAATGAAGAAAAGGTATCTATCATCAGTGTTATACTGGATCTGGGCAATTAAATCGGCAGAAACAGATGTGTTGTAAGTGTGTAACCGCACCTTTTTCTTGGTCATTTTAAGACAGTTTCGATGTTACACTTAAGCAGAGAAATGAAGCAGCTTCTCAAGCGAAAAGTAACTCTTTTTAGAAAAGGCACACATCATACTTTCTAAAGGAGATTAAGAAATAAGAAACGAAAACAAAACAGTTACACAGTTGATTATATCGTTTTTTTTTTCGATTGTTCCGAATGATTCCGATTCCAAAGTGACCACACCATCTAATAATTATCTACTATGGCCACCTTCTTCCACAGGATGTTACTAATACCGCGGAATTGAACTTGAGTCGAACCAAGTGAGTCCTAATACGCGGAAATTTTACAATATGTAAAAGACGGAAATTGAAGTTATTAAAAATTAGTGATAGGCAATTGCACGATCCAGAAGGCGATCTTGTTTATTGTCGTCCTCGAAGCTGCGTCTTCAGTGAGATCGTTGAATAGCAGCTGCTACAAACCCAGAGATAACAGTTGCGATTACGTTTACATCGATTACAGTCGGTTATATACTACAACGCCTCTCGGTGCCAACGGCGACATCTATGACGATAGCTTACCGTACCGACTGCAATTGCAGACGAATGCCTGTAGATGTGTATATGCACACGTGTGTAGAAATAACGCGATATAAACGCCACAGGTTAGGCAAGTTACAGACATAATATCCCACGCCGCATCATTTTGACTGATTTTGTTTGTTCTGTATACGCTTCCTGATATGGCCTGACAACGTTTATAACGTCCCGTCCGTCCGTAGGTCGCGTCTATCGCTAATGCAAAAAGCCCTCACGCTCACGGCCCTCTGAACTTTACAACAGCACTTCGACCTGACAGCACATTGAAATTTGACAATCGTACACTGAGATAAGTAATAAGAATTTGTTTGTGTGGAAATAGTTATTGTCATGTTAGGCATTATATGGGAGTAACAACGGCGGGCGGGCGGCGCGGCGTGGCCTAGTCTGAACGAGCTCGACTTTCCCAAGAAATATGAAGTCAAATCGCATGAAAGATAGCAGATCGACAGAATAAGTCTTCTATTTCTCTAGTTGCACGGTCTGATAAACACGGTAATTTGCTAATGCAACCAGCAAACGTGGATGGTTAGGTACTTGAACAGACTGTAACCCGTCAGGTTCCACGAAAGAAGATACAGCGGTCAACTGAAAAGAATTGTACAGACACGATCTTACTAAGTACCTACTAAAGACATGAATAAACTGATATAATACCTACAGTGATAAAGAAACGACCAGTCCTACGGTCATAAATAAACTTATCGTTGGTCAAAAATGTTTAGGGATAAATTTGTTTAATACTCAGCGGAAAATCTCTGAACGTTTGCGCATATGATTATGATACCTAGAATGTGTAGGTACTGTAAAATTGTTGTCATTCGCATAACTTTGTGCAATTTATTTTACTGTTTTTTTGTCGGAATCGATTTTACTACTTAATGCATTACCGCTTCAGTAATTTTAATTTTAGATGTGTGGTTAGCAAACGTTCGAAAAAATTACGAAAAATATGCTCGTGACCGGAAACAGCCGGCCACACTTAAGATAGATACGTCTCGCATGATATACGTCCGTACTGCTGTGCTGGTGTGAAATCAATAGACAGAAATGCTTGTTTTCATAACACTTTTTGTATTGAGTTCGACTTTAAACTAAAGAAGCCTTTATGAGATTGCAGCAATTCATTTTCTTTTCTTTTCTTTTTTGCAATAGGCGCACTCAGTTTTTCACACTTGTTCGCTTATGCATAATATCCTTCAACATTCTAATATGCAAACAATCCATGTCTTACCGAAGTCCCTTTTGGACCCGGGATGCTGTCCGAAACCTATGCACATGGCGCAGTATCTTTCGCGAATCGTATATACCTAAGTCACATGTATATAGATGACAGGGGTTAGAGGCTTCGTTTGTGGCGTGTCGGTCGGGAAATGGGAAAGTGAAGAGAGAACAAGAACGACTGGCAATTCATCTTTGTTAAATCTCTGCGTCCTCGTTTTACTGGTCGGTAGCTAGAAACTGTCCCTCAAGGAGTGCGCCGGGTTAGAACTACGTAAGTATAAGGACGAGATGCAAATGAGACCCAACTCTCCTCAGAAAGCGAATGACGAAAACAGGCGAATTTCATCGTGGAATGTACCAACCACCCTAGGAAGTACAATAATGGAAGAAATATGTATCCATTTTGAAAATATTGAAACCTGTTGGACGAAATTTTCAGTAAAAGAAACATCGTCCAGCGTTATGAGGTATCTTTTGTCATGGAAAACGTTGAAACGTTAAACAGGCATATCTGATCGTCGAAAGTCAGTCGTTATAGATAGACCGAATGGTCGGTAATATATTTTGTGGTCCAACAGAAACTTGTTTGGACCGCTGTACCTATCTGGACAAAAAAAAAAAACTAATGAAGGGTCATATTCACTTTGCTAAAATTATAAGTTTTCCTCGCTATAAAAGAGAAGACTTACGTATACCACCAGTTTCGTCAACGCTATAACGAGATTCGCTATATACGAATTTGACTGTAATCAGAAAAGGAAAGGTCTGACAATATAATATTCGATCTCTAATGGAAACTGTCGGTCATTTAAATGCTGTTTCCCTTACCATACTCGAAAACGATTCGAACCCCATCCACTCCAGGCACCCCATCCAACCCATCGACCGCAGTCGCTTATCGGAGCATATTCGAGTCACACACGTACATAGCATAGAAGGAGCGAAACTGTCAGGACCTTTCTCAGGACATCTGCCTAGTAACTCGCCCGGCTCCTTGGCAAGTTGTTAGTTAGAGAATGGCTCTCCTCTGCCTGCTTGATTGCCTTTCTGCCTGTGCTTTCCACTACACAGTCGTCTTATGAAAATCGATCGTGCCATTATTCCTTAGGAAAGCATTGCTGCTGACCGCAGCTAATTGTTATTGTAAGCTGCGACTGAACTTGATAAGTTGCTGATTGCTGATATTCCGATGTTTCCACGCTCACATTGCCAATTATGTTATAGCTATGTAACGTATATGCATTCAGATGACGATGACGTCGACGTAACGCTCATTAAACGAGACGAACGAATTCATTGGTAATAGATATATGTACTGTACAGACGTACGTAATGTAGTCAGTCGAGATTTGTATAAAAAGAAAAGCGTGTGTGTATACATATTAGTAACGGTTATGAGATCTCTCTTACTATCGAATGCAGATTGCTGCAAAAAAAAGTCTCAGAATTGAAAACAAATTCGCTGCCCTTTCCCTAATTCCGTCTTCCTCCCAATCGAAAGTAGTTTTGTATAAAACCCTTCCACGTCCGTTCCCTTAAAATTACTAGTAACTGATTCGACTTGTCACATTCAACAGTTGGAAAGAGATTTTTAAAACGAAAATTTGTTATCACGGAGACTGTTGATTTTCGACTGTAGGTAAATCATAAATTGCCATATTCTGTTCGTAAATTAGTGTCGATAATGTTGTTAGGTAGGGAAATGGAAGGGTGTGGTGTTGCTGGACGATAACCACAACAGTTATTAAGCGTAATATTCCTTTACAAAACACGTACAGCAGCCACTCAAGTCCAGAACACACACACGCTGATTTCCATACTGACTAATGTTGTTCGGCCCTTGCCCATGTTTCCTGTTCCTTCCTTCTACGTAGTAGTAGGTTCAAAGTACACTCCCCTGTATGTTCCCGTCTTTCCCTTCTGGTCCGCAAGTTTACTTTAAGACGACAGGTACAGTCTCGTCCAAGAACGGCGTATATATACGTAAAGGACGCGCACGTGGGGGCTGAGTCTTCGACCAAATGCAAATCATATTCTGTAATATTCCCTGTGTTCGCCAATATTAATCAAGTGAACATGCCCCGTACCCGGCATGATATGTCCAAACGGGATAACTAAATTTCGCTCGCTCTTTGTCCCTTCTTGGTCGGCCGCGGCCCTTCACCACCCATCCCCTCAACTTTGGATATATGTATACGTATACGACGGACTTGTAAACATCTGCAGATGTAATGCCTTCAGCAAGTGTATTGGGAAATATTTCCCGGATCGGTCTAAATCAATCAACAAATGTGACTTTTAATTTTCGGAAATCGATTCGTAACTTGCGTAATTTAATTTTTTGTAATTCCTGAGAAACAGTCTCACTTAATAGTAACTAACTTATCGTTAGGCAATAATCGGGACGACTTGAACGTGTCTAACAGCGAAGCATATATATATATATATAGTAAGGAAGGAACAATGTGGGTGGAGAGAAGAGGGTGGAAGGGTGGAACGTGGAGGAAAGCAAAGAACATCATCTCGCGTTGCGGTCCCCTGCTGTCGGCTTCTTAACCCGCTTTAACGTCGTGTTTTTGGGTCCATACATGGCCTGCAGCAGGGTTGTTTTAGGCCAAGCGATCCGAGTCGTGTATTCCATTAATCTTACCTCATCTCCATTCCCCATTGCATATTCACATCCACACATCACGGCTAACCAACCGGTCGAGAAGGAGGAAGGACTGCTGGGAATCGGCGCTGACGATGCTAACGACGCCGCCACCGTCCGTCGTCGTCAGCATTGATCCTGAGCATCTAGTTAGTCGTTTAATTCGTCATGACTACGCACAAACACTTCACCACGCACGTTCGTTATTCGATTTCTCCAAGATTTTATTTATTTGCAAGATTTTATTATAATTAAGAAGTACGTCTATGTATTAGGTATTATGTATCTACAATATGTGATGTTCCCCACTTTTAAAACATACATTTATGACTAAATACTTGATACATGACACACGCATTCTCGAACATTCGGAAAATTCTACATTTCGGAACATTATTTTGGATAAAGCGTTAGCTGGAAAGAGACTTCTCAAAGTGAAAAGATCCTACTAAAAGACGCACTTATCAATGGGAGACCAAAGGGCTACGTATAGTTTCAGCCATAACTGGGTGCCAGGAAGTGGTTTTAAAGAAAATCTTGTCGTAATATAAGCATAAACGCTTTTTATTTCCTATATAGACACCTACTGACTTAAATAAACTTTGTCGCTAAAATAAATTAAAATCTTTTGCCAATCAAACGCATTCATTATAGTCGTAGCCGTTGTCGTCGTTGTAGGCGATAGGCGTCATCTTCGGTGTCTTCTAAGGTTCTTCTTCCTTCCTCTCATTTTCAACCCTTTGCTATATCTTGCTTGTGAACGTTCCATGTACGAGTACCATCACCATGATTTACAATCGGAGGCGTTATCGTAAGACTCTACTAGAACCAATGTCACCTTTGTGTTTAATTGTTTGTAATTAATAGTGAAACACTATTTAGGTATACGCGTAATCTAATTTTAGATTTTTTTATATTCACAAGTCGTTTGAATGTTAAGTAGTAATTTCATTAATTTAGCACAAAGTTGACTTTTTCGATTTGTTACTGCTGACTCGATATGTTTTTGTATACAAATATCAATTAAAACGTTTGGATCGTTTAATTGCACAGTAAAAAACAAATACGAATTACCTACCTACGGGACCGATCGAACGATCTCTGGCGCTGTTGGTCGTTTAGTCCGGTGGCATGATGTGCAAACAAACTAATATTACCTAAGTATACGTATTTGCGGTCCGCGTGTTAAATATATTATTGCTACGAATGCTTATCTTCGATTCTGTGCAGGTTTCGTTCAGATTTTGTAATAAATACCGATATTCTTCCCTTTTGTTTCTGAATTGCTGCGTACAGCATTTTGGCGTCCATCGACTGGTGCTTTTTTATTTTTTGAAGCAAACCGACATTACGACGAGCACAATATCAAAGAAATTATGGGTGCAGTGACTTAAAGTTTATTTATGTTCATATTCTTAATTAGCAACCGCGAAATAATTAGTAAGAGTAGGTACGACTGTTTCGTGTTTCATTTTTTCTTAATAATAATAACGAAATTGTTCACTCGAAAAGACACCATTGCATATTGTTTGAATTAACCTGCTGTAATTAAAAAAGTTCTGGCAGAGGACTTAACATTTTAAATTTGCATGCGTATCCGTATAAATTCTAGCTGCATGGTTAGGAGAGATGGAAACTTAAAGCTTAATTAGGTTTTTTTCACCAGGCATGGTTCATTTTACAGTCGTATTAGAGAACTAACTGAATGCATTCAGCTCATTAAGGTTCACGTTAGAAGGTGCTCCTTTATAAACGTTCGAGGGTTAAGCTCAGCGCGAATGTGCGAGATCTATTCAAAAATAATGTCTCACGAATTTAAAGAACCAACGTAAAATAAAATTCTTTCTTCACTATACAGAGTACTCGAAATTAGCAATAATTCGTAACGTGTTCACGTTTTTGTTCTCTCTCTTTCTTCGTTAACTTATTTTATGATTACCGTAGTATCTTATTTTCTTTCTCGGACTTTTAAAAAATAGAAAAATCATATTTGTTAATTCGTTATTAGTATCTACTTAGTTTAGTTTTATCGACAAGAACCTTAAATAGCATAATGCAAAGTATGGATCGACCATTTATAAGTAGATACCTACCTTAGAATAATGTCAGCAGTGGTGATGTAATGTATGATTAATTATAATATTGGCGAGTACGGCAAGGAAAGCTGGAAGGAAGGAAGGACAGACACATAACGCAGGACGTTTTGAATAAGAAGCTGAACTCGGCGTCTTGTCCTGTTGGCCCGAATCTGACGACGATGACGACGTTTTCTCAAGCACTTGCTGACTCTCTCTCTCTTTCTCACTCGATCTTGTTTAATTACATCCTAATACGTTTGTCGACTAACGAATTATTAACGATTCGTTATTGAATATGAATATAGAATTTATTAAATTAAGAAATGAGTTTGTGGTAGGTGATAAGAAATGCTGTAGAAAGAAGACGATTGAAAGTAAATCAGAGACCAATAATACACGAGTATACAACAAAGTAAACCAAAACTTTACCCGTGGAATTCAGTTTTGCTAATGTTATTTATTTGAAAGTGACGTTAGAGGAAAAGTTGGCGGTCAAATACGGCCAGACAACAGAATGTTTAAAGTATGTGGGGTTTGGTTTGTTGCTGTCTACGGAGGCGCGCTCCCACTTCGGTTTGTTACGTTTGCGGGCAAATGGAAAAGTGAGAAGGGTAAACTAATGTTTTGGATGGTTAGTAGGTGCCTACCTAGGCATGGTATGTTCTCTTGTAAGTTGTTGTGGCGAGCTCTCGCGGTTTTCGTTTCTGACGTTTTTGCGGAAAACGAACGGCGTTCCTCCTTTAACTAACACTGCTGACGAAAATTTATTTCCTCTTGCGTTACGAACACGGAATTTTCAAACGTCCAAACGTCCAGGACCCTTTGGTCGCATCGTAAATACTTTCTATTATTTATGTTTCCAACGATTAATAAACTTATCGTATTATTATTTTCGGTATATCTAGGAATTCAAATAGTTCAGGATGAAAGGAACTGTAGAGATATAAAACAAAGGACAGTGCAAAGTCGAGTCGCCTTTAACAAAAAGAAGTCACTTTTATGCTCACGAACGATTAATTTAGAAATTCAAAAAAGATTGTTAAAAACGTATCTCTAGGGGCGCGGCGAAAAGGAATAAGTTAAAGGCGTTCGAAAATGCCGTTGATAGAGAAGGATAGAAATGTGGAAGTATTGGAAGGAGTAAGAGAACAGAGAGCGGTATGGATAGTCAAGAACTAATAGGCGAGATAGGTTGGTAGGACACCTGCTCAAGCGATTTCCTATTCAAGGATTTTATTTTTTCCGGAAGAAAGAGAAATTTCACATTTGGCATCTTCGGTTTATTTCTGATACATAAGAAGTTTTTCAAAATAAGTTTACGTCGTATATTTCTACTTCTTCCAAACAAAAAAGTAATAAGTAACACCAAACACGCCATTAGACAAAACGCATTTTTAACCACGACGTGACATGCTGGTGTTGTTTTTTTGTTAGAGTCACTTCCGACGTTTCGACGCTGCTGGGCGCCTACAAATTGACCTCTAAAAAGAACAAATTAACAGTAATAATTGTTTATTATAAAACTACATGCCCGCACTGTGACCAGCAATAAGTTAAAAGTATATTCGCTGTAGTGAGTATACATACGTAGTTACAATAGGCACAAACAAATAATGGAACATGACCAACTAGCAAGTACAACAACATGGGAAAGCACGACAACAGAGTGCGCCAAGCAAGCAGCGCCCAATCAACGAACGAGCTTCGTACTTAACTAAAGCATAAAAAAAACTATGAAGCTCCGGTCGCAACGAACCTTCTAAAAGTTGTTTTAATTAGGAAAAATAAATTGTCTTCTGAGACGTAGTATCTGTCTCTAGTTGCAATTTTAACAACAGCATATGCATTTTTGATTTTATTTACGAAATAATTATCGTAAGGCAACATGAAATTCTTAACGACAGCTTTCATTATTGGACAAAAAGAGTCTTAACAAAATGATTAAATTACGATAAGACAGGTACATATAATAAAAAGAGCATGCAAATCTGGTTAGTGCTACAGAATCGTCACTCTGCTTAGCTGGTGCTAAAGTCAAAATGTTGGCGGTTTCCCACATTTCTGCTCTACAAATTTTTCCTCGTCCGTCTCTCGCCTCTCTGTGAGAAGGTGAAGTATTGGTATTATAAGCAGGTATTACAATCATTATGATACGGATACGATAGCGAGTATTAACAGGACAGGAACTTAATACTTACTCAGTTGCGATGTAGAATTAAAATGCGCGAATCCATTCGTGCGGACAGTGTTAGCTTTTTTTATTCTTCTTAAATTGAATTGCCCGTTTGTTATGCTTATTGTATACCGTTTCGCTTTTTATCGTCACCGTAAACCTGGTCGCTCTCCGTCTTCAACTATTCTTCACCACGAACTCGGGAAAAATACCGAATCCGCAACGAAACCAATCGCTGCATTCAAATTTCTCTTTCTCTCCAACATGAGAAGAACTCTGGTTCATAATATTAATATGTACCTATCTACTGATGGCTCATTAAAGAATAGGGATTGTTATAAGTATTAGTCTTGGACCATGCATATCGTCGACACCAAGCAAGCAACCAACCCCATCCTTTAATTCAACCCACGTCTCGAAACGTAATACGGTCTTCTCCGTTCGTAGGCAGGGGTTAAAGGCTAGAGATATGTTACCGAACAAGGACTTGGCTAAAGATATGTCGGTGTGGCTGGCTGGCGTCGAGGGCCATCAGGGGATGGGTGAGTGAGTGGTAAGGTGGTGGCCACATGCTAAGGGTAGTTGCTGCTTACCGCTTCTAATCAATAGGTTCATATACACACATCTTATAAGTATGCGATATCTGCATATATATACGTAGGTACATACAAACACATCGACACGAAGTAAGGAAACGGAAGGACCGGAGTTGAGCTGTCCTCTCTCTTCTCCTCATCCTCGTCCTGGTCTCGTCTCGTCTTATCATTCCCCGGACGTCCTCTACCTCCGCTGGTGTGCCGCTTACTTCGTGAGAGTCCAAAGGGACGAGTGGCAGGGGTGGTAAGAAATTGATTGCCTCATTCCTGATACTTGGCCTAGGCCGTATCAACTCGGACGTGGAAATCGGAGGACAGGAATAGCAGCAAATGATATCGTTGGGAATTGAAGGGACGAAATGAAAGGGAGACCGAACCTGACGTCTCGGATTATATTTTATTATGCCAAAAGCACTCGATATCATTCATACCTACCAAGCATTCTGTTATTATTTCACATTCAACTAACTAGAATGAATCGTTTTTGTCTTTTTCTTCACCACAAGTCCAGTCAACGAATCGTCCCCACTATAATAACACGATGTCAACAAACCATACCCATGCATAATCCTCGAGAAGAAAAAGATAAACAATTTTTCACACTATACTTTCGCTAATTCTTTTAGAGATAGACGAGTTACTGTTAGACGAAGAAGAACGAACATTTATTTGTATGGGAACTGGAACGATTTGCCGATGCACAATAAAAAGAAAATATTACGGTATTAATCGACAAAAACAAGCGAAACTTCTTTGACGACTGCTTACCATAACACCAAAAAAAGAAACTCTACGTTCTAATGAATAATTATTATAAATGACATTAAATTAGGTGGATACCATTGCAATTTGGGAGAAAAAGGTGAGCCTTTTCGAACTTAATTGACCGGTAGTGTATTGGCATACCATCGTGTCAACTGTAGTGTTTATTAATGTTTGATAAGAAGTAGGTAATTACGAAGTTGAAAAAACGCGATCCCAAATTGACGAACCAAGTTAATGTTCTTCACCACCACGACATCTTCAACGTATCTGATGGGGCGATTTGCCTAAAGATATAAACATAATTCCCGCTCGTGTCGGTCGTCGTCATGCATACATCCATTAAACAGTACAGTGCGAAGACAAGACGCCTTTTCGCATTGATACGTGTATAATGGCAACAAGCCGTGACACACACGGTCATGTGGATGATGAGCAAGGGAGCACTCCGATGGAATGTTGACGGGAAAGAATCTGTACCGCGCGTTCCTCTATGTTTATCGAAAATGACTATGAAATTGTTGCATATGGTGTGCTAAGGAATCGAAATGGTTATGGCGAGCACCTTATTAGTTCCAGTGGTACACGTTACATTCTATGGTGTCGTTATCAGATGGCCGCTTATCTCCTATCTCGCGTCGTTCGGGTAAATATGCTGACGCCCCCAATCATTATTATTACTCCACTGGCTCGGAAACAGCAGAGTGCAACTATAACACAAGAGACGTCCGTGGCCTCTGAGCCCTGCCATTTTATTTCATTTATAGATAAATCAATTTTTAGCCAAGAGTCTGCAGAAGGTATTTGCTGATCGTGTACAGAAGATACTGAAATTGACGTGTTCAGCTCATCTTTTGTTAGGTATGCAGGTGCCCAAGCCCGTGTCCAACAAGCGACTTAACTAAGCACCTACATTACTACTATTTATATATATCTATATACACACTTATGTCATAACCATAACTATAATACTTTTTTAGTTCCATGGCAAAACGTCAACCCTTCAAAGCAACCACTAACATTCAATTATTAAACGTGTGTATGTATGCATGTTCGTTAATTACCTCAAATGAAAATGTAGCTATTTTCTGTTGTTAACCGTCACAAACGTCTATATCGGATTCCGAGTATGTATCTACTTTCAAGTACCTAAGTATATGTACGTATGTAAAATAATTACATATTGGTAGAAAAACGCTGTACGCTTAATCGTAACCGTCCATCAACGTGTGTATACTTATCGTAAGGGTATGTTTATAGGGTATAATGCTTACACAAGTAATTGCTCAGTCACGACTCACGTTCGACGAACATGTTGTTAGATTGCGTTTGAATGTCAAAACTCGAATTTAGTTAACGACACTCAACTTTTCTTGGTGGAGGATAAAAACACGTTGGATATTAAATCTTAATAAATATATTTACAATACGAAGAATTTGACTCAAAGGTACAAAACTATGATGATGGTAAGGATAACTACAAAGTGTGTTTACTGTTGAACAACTTAAATCGAAGTCATACAAATACTGGATGTTACTTACTAACTACAAAAATTTAGAGGGGGTTGATAAATCAGAGCGTCAAGCGACCCTGGTTGTAAGAACTGTCCCCTTGCAGGTAGCGGGCAGTATCATAAAAATTAATATTCAGGAATTTAGAAAGTCAGTGACAATTTCTAGGTATAAAGATTCGTTTTGAAGATGAATTATTGAAACGTACAAAATAAAAATGATGAAACGAAATAAATATCTGAATGAACGTTACTTAAATATTATTAACTGTAAATGTTATTAAGACGATGATTTACGAATACTGAAAATAATATGTATAACAATTAACTCCTACTTAACATTCTGCCCCCTTTGAAAACTATAAAGTTTTCGAACAACTAAATTACTTTTGAATATTGATCTGTGTGATAAATTATAACTAAAATTATTACTAATATCGTCACTCAATTTAAACGGCACTTCTCAACACATATATTGACTAACACTCGCACATCTAGTAGGTAGTATCCACTGGTAACACACATAGTCTGTTAACCGAACGTTTGATAGTGGTTTGCGGTGTTTTGATTGTTGCAACACGTGGGATGTTGTCTTGTCCACAATGAAGTTCAAGGATTCTTCCAAGAGTCCATTTTAAAGGTGGCAAGTTGTCTTCCCGGATAAGGACCAGAGAGCCTTTGTGCAATGAATTTGGTACCTTTACTTTCCATTTATTTCGGGATTGGAGTTCCGAGATATATTCGCGGCTCCATCGTTTCCAAAATTGCTGTATCAGTAGCTGAACTCTTTGGTAGCGTGACAATCTGCTCTCGTTTATTTCGGTGACGTCAGGATCAGGAAGCGATGTAATCGGTCTTCCGATGAGAAAATGCCCAGGGGTTAAGCAGGAAAGATCGTTGGGATCAGAGGATAATGGGTATAATGGGCGACTATTGAGGATTGATTCAATCTGTGTTAATATAGTGTAAAATTCCTCAAAGGTTACGTGTGCATTTCCCAAAATACGTTTTAAATGTCCCTTAACAGATTTGATACCTGCCTCCCATAAACCTCCAAAATGAGGAGATCTGGGGGGAATAGTATGCCAATTTACGTTTTCCTTTAATAATGAATTTGAAATAATGCTATCACTTGATTTTAAAAAATTGAACAATTCTTTGAGCTGTGCGTTTGCACCTATAAAGGTTGTAGCATTGTCTGAGTATAAATTTTGTGGTCTACCACGTCTCGAAACAAATCTTCTAAATGCTGCTAGAAATGTTTCGGTGGTAAGATCACTTACTACTTCAAGATGAATAGCTTTCGTGCTAAAGCAAATAAATAAACAGATATATGATTTTATTAATTTTGGATTTCGAGTCTTTCGATCTTTAATTAAAAATGGGCCACCATAATCTAGACCACAATTAAAAAATGGAGGATTAGGTTCTACTCTATTGTTAGGTAAATTTCCCATTTGATAATGAATTGACTTTGGATTTGTTTTATAGCAAATTATACACTTATGAACTGTTTCTCTCGCGATATTTCTTCCTGAGAGAGGCCACCACTTTTCTCTAATGGACGCTAATAATAAGCTTGGGGAACAATGTAATAATCGTCGGTGTTCATGGTTGAATATTAGTTTGGTTAAAACATGCTTTGATGATAGTACTATAGGGAATTTTTTGTCATAACCAAAATTGGAATTACTTAACCTACCACCTACACGAATTAAACCTTGTTTGTCAAGAAAAGGGTTTAGGCATAATAGTTTACTTTTGTGACCTACTACAGTATGGTTTTTAAGATTAATGAGATCGTCACTGAACCCTTCTTGTTGTGAAGCTTTGATCAGTAAATGAAGAGCATTCTCTAGTTCTTGAATCGTTAACGAACCTGATTGTTTTTCGTTGGATCTTTTACAATTGTGTATAAATCTGAGACAATATGCAACTATTCATTGCAATTGGGTTAAGTTAGAAAATCGTGTGAATAATTCTGATTGGTCAGGAAATGTTGCTAAGTTCACAATTACTGCGTTTTTCCTCTTTTCGGGTAAGTTTTCTAAATGGGTGTAAGCGTTAGAGGTTTGTTCAATTGGCCACATTGACGCGTCACTATTTAACCAGGATGGTCCATGCCACCAAATTTGTGAATTAATTAAATCTATAGTGTCCGCGCCCCGCGAAATCAAATCTGCTGGATTGTGTTTAGACCTAACATGTTTCCAGTCATTGCAATCTGTATTGCGTTGAATCTCTGCAATACGATTAGAGACAAAGACCTTCCATTGATTTGAAGGAGCCTTTATCCAACCTAAAACTATTTCTGAATCAGACCAATAGTAATACTTACTTATGTATAATTTGAGGCTATTTTTTACTATATGAATCATTTTTGATAATAAAACAGCACCGCACAATTCCAAGCGAGGGACTGTTTGAGTGCGTAGAGGAGCAACACGGGATTTAGAGCATAGTAAATGGGTTTCAGATTTTCCGTCGCTACGAATTGATTTAAGATAAACACAGGCACCGTAAGCCTTTTCTGATGCGTCGGAAAACCCATGTATTTCAAAGGATATAGCATCATCACAAATGATATGACGTGAGAGCTTTATACCATTGAGCGAAGGCAGTTGATTTCTAAATTGTTTCCAACTTGTGTACAAATTTGTGGGAATGGACTCATCCCATGACAACTTTAGTTGCCACAACTTTTGAACTATTAATTTGGCTACTACTGTGATCGGTCCCAATAAACCTAAAGGATCGAATATTTTTGCAGTAGTGGACAATATCGTCCTTTTTGTTATTTGTGTTTCTTCCCCGAATGTACCATCAAAATGAAGTGTGTCTGACACTGAACACCATACAATACCTAGAGTTTTTTGTTGTTCATCGCTACATATTGTTATAAGTGGTTCTTTGCTATTACTGTTTTGTATACTGTTTTGTATTTCTGGACTATTAGAAGACCACTTACGTAATTCAAATTTGGCTTGATTTAATATAGTTGTCACTTCTGTTTGTATTGTTTTGACTTCATTAACGGTGTCTGCACCCGTTAGAAGGTCATCTACGTAAAAATCATCACAGATGATTTCACATGACTTTGGAAACTGAGATTTATTGATATTTGCTAGTTCGTGTAAACACCTAATTGCTAAAAATGGGGCTGATGCAGTGCCATAGGTTACAGTATTTAGTTCGTAACATTGTAGTTTTTCTGAAGGATCATTTCTAAAAAATATTCTCTGCATTTTACGGTCATCTTTATGAATAAGAATCTGCCTATACATTTTTGTTATGTCAGCTTTAACAACAAATTTATGTTTTCTGAATCTTAATAGAATTGAGAACAACTCACTTTGAAGTGTTGGACCTACCATTTGACAGTCATTTAGTGATAACCCGCTATCTGATTTAGCTGAGCCATCAAAAACAACTCTAATTTTTGTAGTTAAACTTGTTGTTTTTACTACTGCATGGTGAGGCAAGTAATAATTTAAAGTTGTGTCACTTAAATTCTCTGTTATTGGGGACATATGATTTAAATCTGCATATTCCTTAACGAAATTACTATACTCCCTTTTTAACTCTACATTCTTTTGTAATTTACGTTCAGTGCTGTTAAAACGACTTATTGCCATGCTTCTTGATTGTCCTAACTTTGAAACATTATCTTTGAAGGGGATTCTTACGACAAACCTACCATTTTCTGCTCGGGTTGTTGTTTCTTTAAAGAACGTTTCGCATTTAATTTCTTCTTCTGAAAGATTATGTTTATTATTTATGTCGTTACATTCTTCTAGTGCCCAAAATTTCTCAATTTGATCGTGTAATAATTGATTTGTATCAGAATTAGTACTAACGCATGAATAACTTTGTTTTGGAATTGTCTGAGAATGTACAGGACCTGCTACCACCCATCCTAACTTAGTTTTTTGTAAGATAGGTTTACCTTCGCCTAATTGAATTTGGGCTGCGCACAGTAGATCCCAAAATAAAACTGAACCTATTAGCATGTCGATCTTACTCGGTTTGTTGAATGACGGGTCAGCTAACACTAAATTATTTGGAATATTCAATTCTGCATGGTTGAATGAATTGGTTGGTAAATAATCAGTAATTTTATTTAAAATTAGACAGGATAATCGATGCTTAAAATTGTTAGATTTTGATTTAATTTCTAGATCTGTCATACATTTCACATTCGAAATTGATTGATTGATTCCCATGATGGAATAATCTATTTGAGTTTTTTGTAAACCTAAACGAGTACATAATTCTTCGGTTACAAAATTGGATTGAGATCCGGAATCTAACAGCGCTCTACAATGTCGTAGTTTTCCGGATGCATCCTTTACATACACACATGCTGTTGATAACAAGATTTGCGAAGATTGTTTGTTACCGTAAGAACAATTGGAAACTAAAGTATTCTGTGAATGACTTGCCTCATTTATTTGGGTTTCATTTGCTGTATTGTCAATGTTTGACTCATTCGAATTGTTTGAAATATGTAATAAACTATTATGACGTTTCTTGCACGACTTACAAGATGTATTTGACTTACATGCGCTACTAAGATGACCCTTTCTTAAACAATTGATACAAAGACGTAGCTNAACACAGGCACCGTAAGCCTTTTCTGATGCGTCGGAAAACCCATGTATTTCAAAGGATATAGCATCATCACAAATGATATGACGTGAGAGCTTTATACCATTGAGCGAAGGCAGTTGATTTCTAAATTGTTTCCAACTTGTGTACAAATTTGTGGGAATGGACTCATCCCATGACAACTTTAGTTGCCACAACTTTTGAACTATTAATTTGGCTACTACTGTGATCGGTCCCAATAAACCTAAAGGATCGAATATTTTTGCAGTAGTGGACAATATCGTCCTTTTTGTTATTTGTGTTTCTTCCCCGAATGTACCATCAAAATGAAGTGTGTCTGACACTGAACACCATACAATACCTAGAGTTTTTTGTTGTTCATCGCTACATATTGTTATAAGTGGTTCTTTGCTATTACTGTTTTGTATACTGTTTTGTATTTCTGGACTATTAGAAGACCACTTACGTAATTCAAATTTGGCTTGATTTAATATAGTTGTCACTTCTGTTTGTATTGTTTTGACTTCATTAACGGTGTCTGCACCCGTTAGAAGGTCATCTACGTAAAAATCATCACAGATGATTTCACATGACTTTGGAAACTGAGATTTATTGATATTTGCTAGTTCGTGTAAACACCTAATTGCTAAAAATGGGGCTGATGCAGTGCCATAGGTTACAGTATTTAGTTCGTAACATTGTAGTTTTTCTGAAGGATCATTTCTAAAAAATATTCTCTGCATTTTACGGTCATCTTTATGAATAAGAATCTGCCTATACATTTTTGTTATGTCAGCTTTAACAACAAATTTATGTTTTCTGAATCTTAATAGAATTGAGAACAACTCACTTTGAAGTGTTGGACCTACCATTTGACAGTCATTTAGTGATAACCCGCTATCTGATTTAGCTGAGCCATCAAAAACAACTCTAATTTTTGTAGTTAAACTTGTTGTTTTTACTACTGCATGGTGAGGCAAGTAATAATTTAAAGTTGTGTCACTTAAATTCTCTGTTATTGGGGACATATGATTTAAATCTGCATATTCCTTAACGAAATTACTATACTCCCTTTTTAACTCTACATTCTTTTGTAATTTACGTTCAGTGCTGTTAAAACGACTTATTGCCATGCTTCTTGATTGTCCTAACTTTGAAACATTATCTTTGAAGGGGATTCTTACGACAAACCTACCATTTTCTGCTCGGGTTGTTGTTTCTTTAAAGAACGTTTCGCATTTAATTTCTTCTTCTGAAAGATTATGTTTATTATTTATGTCGTTACATTCTTCTAGTGCCCAAAATTTCTCAATTTGATCGTGTAATAATTGATTTGTATCAGAATTAGTACTAACGCATGAATAACTTTGTTTTGGAATTGTCTGAGAATGTACAGGACCTGCTACCACCCATCCTAACTTAGTTTTTTGTAAGATAGGTTTACCTTCGCCTAATTGAATTTGGGCTGCGCACAGTAGATCCCAAAATAAAACTGAACCTATTAGCATGTCGATCTTACTCGGTTTGTTGAATGACGGGTCAGCTAACACTAAATTATTTGGAATATTCAATTCTGCATGGTTGAATGAATTGGTTGGTAAATAATCAGTAATTTTATTTAAAATTAGACAGGATAATCGATGCTTAAAATTGTTAGATTTTGATTTAATTTCTAGATCTGTCATACATTTCACATTCGAAATTGATTGATTGATTCCCATGATGGAATAATCTATTTGAGTTTTTTGTAAACCTAAACGAGTACATAATTCTTCGGTTACAAAATTGGATTGAGATCCGGAATCTAACAGCGCTCTACAATGTCGTAGTTTTCCGGATGCATCCTTTACATACACACATGCTGTTGATAACAAGATTTGCGAAGATTGTTTGTTACCGTAAGAACAATTGGAAACTAAAGTATTCTGTGAATGACTTGCCTCATTTATTTGGGTTTCATTTGCTGTATTGTCAATGTTTGACTCATTCGAATTGTTTGAAATATGTAATAAACTATTATGACGTTTCTTGCACGACTTACAAGATGTATTTGACTTACATGCGCTACTAAGATGACCCTTTCTTAAACAATTGATACAAAGACGTAGCTTTTTGACTTCTGTAATGCGGTCGTTAATTGCTAAACTTAAAAACTGACTGCAGTTGTAGATTGCATGGTTACTTTTACATAAAGGACATACTGTCTTATTTGTTACAAAATAAGCCCTACTATTTTCAGGTTTTGCCTTAGAACATGCGGATTTATTATCGGACTTGTTTATGTGAAGTGCTTCTAATAAATCACACCTAGATTTTAAAAATTTGTTCATGTCGTGCATGGTTAACACTTTATTTGAGGAATTTATTTCTTCCCATTGTCGCCGCGTTCGCGGATCTAATTTCTTAACAATTAAATGGATTATTAATGTATCCCAGTGTTCCACTGGTTCATCTAGAGATTTTAAAGATCGCAAGTGTTTTGAAACATTATCGTAGAGTTGTCTGAGACATGAACTGTTTTCCCTATTTACAGGCGGTAAATCAAAAAGTGCATTAACATGATTGGACACTATTAACCTTTTGTTCTCAAATCGCTCCTTCAGAAGATTCCACGCGATTTCATAGTTGCTTGCACAAATTTCTAATGATCTAATTAGCTCGGCTGCTTCGTTAATCAAAGAGGACTTTAAATAATAGAATTTTTGAACATCACTCAACGTTTGATTAGTA
Organism: Agrilus planipennis; assembly: GCF_000699045.2. Lineage (NCBI taxonomy): Eukaryota > Metazoa > Arthropoda > Insecta > Coleoptera > Buprestidae > Agrilus > Agrilus planipennis. The sequence continues at coordinate 542,560 of NW_020438926.1, forward strand.
TGAATCAAAGAATGAAAACAATCAAAGAATTCTAACCAATTTTCGTAGGAGCCATTAAATTTTGGCAAATCAATTGTTGGAAGTTTTACATGTTGTGTACTAGGAATTAACGAATTATCGTTTGGTGACGACTGGACAGGCTGGGCTTTTATGAAATGAGAAATGATTTGATTTGCGGTCGCAACTAGTGAAAAATACTCATCCTCAAACGATTCGCGTTCTAAATTATTTGCTTCAATGTCGCATTCTTTTGAATTAACCTCTATTTTGCATTGAACTTCATTAAATTCCTGAAGAAGTGGTTTTATAGTATCTAGTCTATCTTTTAATACAGTAATTGTGATCTCAGAAGCATCCTTTTTGTCAAAATTTTCAATAAATTTTCGAAATCTCGTTATTTGACCCTTTATAGCATCTTTCTGGGTGTTTAGCTGTTTCGAAGCCATTGTTATGATAAAAATGTGCGTAAAAAATGATAAACAACAACAGCGATGTAACCTTTGAGAAAACCCACACAAACAAATACAGATTGATTGAGAAAGGAAGGAAAAGAGAATAAACTTACAGGATGTGGAGCTGGACTCTTGAAGATTGGCCTTTCGACAGTCACCTGGGTGGTGGAACTGGAATGCTGCTTCCTTGTCGACAGTCACAGTTGATGATATGCAGGTTTTCCTATCACTTCCGATATATTTATTTTAATGTCTTTAATATCCGGCTCGAAGGACCAATGTTAGATTGCGTTTGAATGTCAAAACTCGAATTTAGTTAACGACACTCAACTTTTCTTGGTGGAGGATAAAAACACGTTGGATATTAAATCTTAATAAATATATTTACAATACGAAGAATTTGACTCAAAGGTACAAAACTATGATGATGGTAAGGATAACTACAAAGTGTGTTTACTGTTGAACAACTTAAATCGAAGTCATACAAATACTGGATGTTACTTACTAACTACAAAAATTTAGAGGGGGTTGATAAATCAGAGCGTCAAGCGACCCTGGTTGTAAGAACTGTCCCCTTGCAGGTAGCGGGCAGTATCATAAAAATTAATATTCAGGAATTTAGAAAGTCAGTGACAATTTCTAGGTATAAAGATTCGTTTTGAAGATGAATTATTGAAACGTACAAAATAAAAATGATGAAACGAAATAAATATCTGAATGAACGTTACTTAAATATTATTAACTGTAAATGTTATTAAGACGATGATTTACGAATACTGAAAATAATATGTATAACAATTAACTCCTACTTAACATTCTGCCCCCTTTGAAAACTATAAAGTTTTCGAACAACTAAATTACTTTTGAATATTGATCTGTGTGATAAATTATAACTAAAATTATTACTAATATCGTCACTCAATTTAAACGGCACTTCTCAACACATATATTGACTAACACTCGCACATCTAGTAGGTAGTATCCACTGGTAACACACATAGTCTGTTAACCGAACGTTTGATAGTGGTTTGCGGTGTTTTGATTGTTGCAACACGTGGGATGTTGTCTTGTCCACAATGAAGTTCAAGGATTCTTCCAAGAGTCCATTTTAAAGGTGGCAAGTTGTCTTCCCGGATAAGGACCAGAGAGCCTTTGTGCAATGAATTTGGTACCTTTACTTTCCATTTATTTCGGGATTGGAGTTCCGAGATATATTCGCGGCTCCATCGTTTCCAAAATTGCTGTATCAGTAGCTGAACTCTTTGGTAGCGTGACAATCTGCTCTCGTTTATTTCGGTGACGTCAGGATCAGGAAGCGATGTAATCGGTCTTCCGATGAGAAAATGCCCAGGGGTTAAGCAGGAAAGATCGTTGGGATCAGAGGATAATGGGTATAATGGGCGACTATTGAGGATTGATTCAATCTGTGTTAATATAGTGTAAAATTCCTCAAAGGTTACGTGTGCATTTCCCAAAATACGTTTTAAATGTCCCTTAACAGATTTGATACCTGCCTCCCATAAACCTCCAAAATGAGGAGATCTGGGGGGAATAGTATGCCAATTTACGTTTTCCTTTAATAATGAATTTGAAATAATGCTATCACTTGATTTTAAAAAATTGAACAATTCTTTGAGCTGTGCGTTTGCACCTATAAAGGTTGTAGCATTGTCTGAGTATAAATTTTGTGGTCTACCACGTCTCGAAACAAATCTTCTAAATGCTGCTAGAAATGTTTCGGTGGTAAGATCACTTACTACTTCAAGATGAATAGCTTTCGTGCTAAAGCAAATAAATAAACAGATATATGATTTTATTAATTTTGGATTTCGAGTCTTTCGATCTTTAATTAAAAATGGGCCACCATAATCTAGACCACAATTAAAAAATGGAGGATTAGGTTCTACTCTATTGTTAGGTAAATTTCCCATTTGATAATGAATTGACTTTGGATTTGTTNTGTTAGATTGCGTTTGAATGTCAAAACTCGAATTTAGTTAACGACACTCAACTTTTCTTGGTGGAGGATAAAAACACGTTGGATATTAAATCTTAATAAATATATTTACAATACGAAGAATTTGACTCAAAGGTACAAAACTATGATGATGGTAAGGATAACTACAAAGTGTGTTTACTGTTGAACAACTTAAATCGAAGTCATACAAATACTGGATGTTACTTACTAACTACAAAAATTTAGAGGGGGTTGATAAATCAGAGCGTCAAGCGACCCTGGTTGTAAGAACTGTCCCCTTGCAGGTAGCGGGCAGTATCATAAAAATTAATATTCAGGAATTTAGAAAGTCAGTGACAATTTCTAGGTATAAAGATTCGTTTTGAAGATGAATTATTGAAACGTACAAAATAAAAATGATGAAACGAAATAAATATCTGAATGAACGTTACTTAAATATTATTAACTGTAAATGTTATTAAGACGATGATTTACGAATACTGAAAATAATATGTATAACAATTAACTCCTACTTAACACATGTGTAACACGAAATTCAACTCTTTCCTTCGTTTTTTCTCTCTTCCCTTTTTCATCTACATTGTTTGCAAAACAACATACGTAGGTACTGTAACTGCGTGTACTTTTAATGGTTAGACAATTTTGAAAAGCCAAAACAGTTTCGCCGAAACGCGTTCGTTTTCAAATCGAAATTCATGTCATCGCGAGCCACACTGGCAGACAAACGTTATAGTTTATTGTGAACCATAAACGAGTAAACTGTTAGGTACTAACCGTAGCTCACCATCGGGTGAACATTATAGTTTATCGTCAGTTAAAAGGATTAAACTGTTACACAGAAACCCTAGGTAACCATGAGCTACAAATCACAGCCACAAAAAAGTACACTGTCTGGTAAAAACTATAGCTTATCGTGAGTTTTTGTAGGACTAGATTATCAGACAAGAATCCAGTTAATCTTAAGCTACATAGGACTTGACTTTCAGGTAATAACTGTGGTTCATCGTGAGTCACATATGATTAACCTGTTACGTAGAGACTGCATCTATGACTCTATGAGCCACAAATGAGTGAACTGTCGGGTAAAACCTAGGACTTATCGTTACTCACGTAGAGATTGTACAGTTAAAGATAGTAGCTAATCGCGAACTACAAAGGAGTTGACTGTCGGCTAAAGACTGTCGGGTAAAAACTATAACACATCATGTGTCTATGTAGGACTAGAATGTCAGGCAAGAATCGAGCTAATTTTAAGCTATGTAGACCTGGTCTTTCAGATAATAACTGTAGTCCAATGTGACTCATATATGATTAACCTGTTACGTAGAGACTGCATCTATGACTCTGTGAGCCACAAATGAGTGAACTGTCGGGTAAAACCTAGGACTTACCGTTACTCACGTAGAGACTGTACAGTTAAAGGTGGCAGCCAATCGCGAACTACAAAGGAGTGGACTGTCGTCTAAAGACTGTCGAGTAAAAACTATAGCTCATCATGTGTCTATGTAGGACTAGAATGTCAGGCAAGAATCGAACTAATTTTAAGCTATGTAGACCTGGTCTTTCAGATAATTACTGTAGTCCAATGTGACTCATATATGATTAACCTGTTACGTAGAGACTGCATCTATGACTCTGTGAGCCACAAATGAGTGAACTGTCGGGTAAAACCTAGGACTTATCGTTACTCACGTAGAGACTGTACAGTTAAAGGTGGCAACCAATCGCGAACTACAAAGGAGTGGACTGTCGTCTAAAGACTGTCGGGTAAAAACTATAGCTCATCATGTATCTATGTAGGACTAGAATGTCAGGCAAGAATCGAGCTAATTTTAAGCTATGTAGACCTGGTCTTTCAGATAATAACTGTAGTCCAACGGGACTCATATATGATTAACCTGTTACGTAGAGACTGCATCTATGACTCTGTGAGCCACAAATGAGTGAACTGTCGGGGAAAACCTAGGACTTATCGTTACTCAGGTAAAGATTGTACAGTTAAAGATAGTAGCCAATCGTGAACTACATAGGAGTGGACTGTCGTCTAAAGACTGTCAGGTAAAAACTATAGCTCATCATGTGTCTATGTAGGACTAGAATGTCAGACAAGAATCGAGCTAATTTTAAGCTATGTAGACCTGGTCTTTCAGATAATAACTGTAGTCCAATGTGACTCATATATGATTAACCTGTTACGTAGAGACTGCATCTATGACTCTGTGAGCCACAAATGAGTGAACTATCGGGTAAAATCTAGGACTTATCGTTACTCAGGTAAAGATTGTACAGTTACAGATAGTAGCTAACCACGAACTACAAAGGAGTGTACTGTCGGCTAAACACTGCCGGGTAAAAACTATATCTCATCATGTGTCTATGTAGGACTAGATTATCAGGCAAGAATCGAGCTAACCTTAAGCTACGTAGACCTAGACTTTCAGATAATAATTGTGGTCAAATGTGAATCACATGTGATCAGATTGCTATACAGGACTCCATCTAGCTATGACCTACAAGCAAGTGAACTGTCGCGTAAAACCTACAGCTTATCTTTAGTCACGTAAAGACAATAGACCATAAGCGACGAACGAGTAAAATATAGGGTAAATCTGTAAATTCTGTAGCTTACCGTTAGTCACATATAAGTATATTGTCAGATTAAGAATATAGCGTGGGTTACAATTAAAGGAGGCGACTCTGGGGGCCAGTGACTATCTTTATTTGTCACAATTTGCTTTATTATGTATAGGTTCAGTTCTTAAAAAAATAAAATAGGAATCATTTTGTATCGAGCCTATCTACCGTCAGCACTGCCAATTTCGTTATAATGTAGCTAAAGTCAGCAAGTTTTGTTTCTTGCAGTAAATAGGTATATACCTAAGTAGGTGAAAATCTAAGTGCACGACTGCCCATGTCCGCTCGCTGACGAGGGCTGCTATTATCAAACAATTACTTTTATCAATATTCAAGGCTCACTAAACTCATGACTATGTAGTTCATGCTCGAGTTAAAGCGATCCTCGAGACACGACAGTTAACACGCCGCCCGCGTCCGTCCTTTTCTTATGCCTTCGCGGACTCGAACTTTTCACGTCGACGCTTCTCTTCTTTTTTTTTTTATTATCATTATTCAACGTGTTGCCGAAGTGGCTCAGCTCGCGCTAAACGCGCGTCTTTATTGACGGCATCAGTCTCTCTCTCGAAACTGTTTTAAAAACTATTAACTGTCAGTTTGTACAAGCAACGAGCTTTCATGTAAAATTGACGCGTTTATATACAGATACCAACCTACGTATCATTATCCCATCATTATGCTTTCGTTCATGACTTAGAAAACATTAGACGATGCTACGCGATGCTGTAGAAGTTCATTTCGTTATAATTAAGCTTGTCCGTGTATTTACCCTTAACTGTATGGTTTCTGGAATAGATCCCTATTCAAAAATTTCTGGGTGTGACAGAAATGGTATCGTCAGCAAAAATAGATAAATCCATTATTATTATTATTATATCATCAATTACTTATTCGTGTTCTCATGTTAATTATAATAGGTAGGTATCGTAGAAATACCCACTGTTAATAACGGCACCGTGTAAAATGCAACCAATTATGAATACCCGTGCAGGTAACGAGCAGATCTACCTCCTCTTACCTACTAATACTACTTAACTGTAACGGGATACAGGAAGAATCATCGTCGCTAGTGGTTTTGTTAGTAGGTACCATTCATGGTTCTGTATTCGTCTCTCATCTTTTTCCACCAGTTTCATACCCGTCACTTGTATTAATTAATTTAAGGACCTGTACGGTCTGTCATTCCTCCTCGCCATCGGCTATCGGGGTCGAATCTGCGCTCGGTTGGGACAGAAGAAGACGGAGGACCACACATTGCCGATCGGATAACAATGGTCGGCGCGATATAAGCAAAGGGAGGCGCCCCAGCTGGGTGCCTCACGCACTCATTAGGCCCCGAGCTAACAGGAACGCGCTTCCATCTCTGTCTGCATGTGAGGGGGTACCTAGTTATTCACCATGTGTATTTTCCGTGAACGACTTATTATCATTATCGCAATACCCATCACCGCAGATTGATGATCAAATGCAGCTGAAGGATAATCCAGAATGTTTAAGACGTATCAATTCGGTCATTTAACTTATACGTGTGTGTTATTAATGAGGATGCTCTGCCTTTTGGTTAGAAATGAAGAATTAATGCGTGGGACACATGTGACGATAACGATCAAAGGATGCGGAGGGAATTTCGTGGGCGACATTTTGTGCGTGTCGCGTTCTATGTAATATTTATTTGTCTGTTATTAGAAGGGTGTAGAGGCAAAGGGCGTGTCATTGTAGTATGTTACTATGTAAAGTTCCAACTCAAACAAGTGTGTAATTAAAGACGATTAAAAATTGAAACTGGGAAATCCCACAGACATGAGAGCGTCCTGTTACATATGTATTTTTGATTATGTTAACTGGTTTTTAATTGGACCTGTGCTACATACAGCCCGATATTTAGGATTTTAATGATACGGATAATTGCCGCTGAAACGTTCTATACACTCGCTACTAACATCGTCTTAATAGCCGTGTAGAAGGAATATTGTTAAATATTCATAAGGTCGATCCGTAAGATTCTTTTTTTCTTTTATGCTTACCTACTCCCTTTTTCAATTATTGTAGTACATCATCTACATGTTTGCATCGGTAGTACCTATTGTTTGCGCGTATCAGTCACACTTAAACAAAAATATCAGACATTTTCTTTAATCAGTGTATACGGTTGTCAGGAACCACCCCCTGCCACCCGATGGCAAAAGACATATCCCTGTATCTCCCACTGATATTGTGCGAATTTGGCTAGGGTGAACGTAACCTATATCTTAGTGAGCGAGAAACGTATGTAATTCATAAAAATTTTGTATAATTTTTCCAAATATTCGAGAACTTTCTCGACTTTTTTTGGAATGACGTGTGTGTGTGTGTGGATGTTAGTGAGTAGTTACCAACTTGACACTTGACAGTGCTGCCCATCTAAAATTTCATATGATTAATCGTTTAATACCTAAAATCGTATCTGTAAGTACCTATACGAATGTTGTATTTATGTATGATTTTCCTCGTAACTTAACACATACATTTCTTGCATTAATAATATAAGCGGTGGTGTTAAGGCGCGGTGCAGGGGTTGCGGTGGAGGGTCGAGAGCTCTGTAAGAGATCGGGAACTGAACCGGGGAAAGTCCGGTAAAAGCGGCAGCAGCACGTGCGTCCCGACCGCAATCTAAAATCCACCCCCTACACCACGATAGGGTGCCCGCTACTGATTTCTGAAGGTCAACGCATGTACAAAACAAACCTATAATAAAACATCAAACGAAATTGTGTCGTACATTATTTCTTATGTTATTAGTAAAAGAATTAAAAGAAGCTGGTTTGATTAAGTTGTCACCATCTTTCGCGACGAGGCTCTCTACGGAAAATCATCTTTTCTGGAAAACTTTTTTACAAAGGGATCACAAATTTTGAAGTTTACTTATGCTATCATCATTACAACTACATATTAATTTTAGTTGTTTAGCTCGTTTATCGATGTATACGTATACTGTACGTGTACGGTATATTATGCGCCAGTATAGGTATATAGTTTACAATTCAAGTCATAGGAAGGTCGAGCATTCGTGAAATTTTACGTGCGTGTAATATGAGAGCGCGTTGTTCACATTATTGAGGCAGTTATTGATCTAATACCGAGCAAATTTTAGACCATGTGCGTGTATGCCATTACCTTCCTTGCAACCCCTAATATTTCACCCTTCCTCGTCTGTCTTCTTTTACACGGTTTGTTTACAATGGCAACCATGAGTTATTAATAGTAGGTACTTAACATATGTTGCAAATTAAGAAATTTACATGTAACTAACCTTACTTATGGCAATGTTCTACCGTATGTATGTTTGTCTATTTGTCCATCTCTCAATATAAAGGCAGGAGGCAAAAAATTAAAAGAGTTTTCCGTATCTAGGAAGTCAGATAATTCAGGATGGAAGGAACTTAGAGGGGTCTTAAACATAAAATTATTCTCAGTTCACTTTTTGTCGCCAAAAAAAAAGGTGGATCAAAAGGGGTTCCGTATACTGCGGAGGGTACATGTAGTAGGGCACCTTCTCAGGCAAGAAGGGCTAGTTAGAGACATATTAGAAGCAGAAACAGGAATTAAGAATATGGGATATTCTAGTTTTAGGTATCGTCGAAATTTGAACCGATTACTGCTAGTTACTTATGGTCTCTTCTGTATGTACCTATATACTCCATTAAAGGAGTTACCAAGTTGTAACGTGTATTTTGTCTTGAGTATAACTTTTTTAACGTGAGTGCGTTCATGTAGCCTTCCAAGAGTTTTCATGTACCTACGTACGTACTCCATTCCTGGCTGATGCATGTCTCTGCATTCTTCATCCTAATTAGGTTCATGTCTAACTAAATTTAATTTCGTATGTGCTCGGCCAGCTCACGCATCACAATACAAATCCTAAAAGCGTGGTCGCTTCGTGCGTTATTACGGGGACTTGGTAAAATTATAGTGTCGCTATATGGGACGTGACTGTATGCCGAAAGTACTGCCGTGACAGAAGATCGTACCTACAACACAACGATGAACAAGAACCGTAGGCACTCTTCAAGGATAAATAACGCAAAAGTTTAAAAAAGTATCGAATTGTTCGATCGACATCTTTTTAACATTATTAATACTAGATATTACTTATAGACCTCAAATGTCCTATCCTGTTTAATTAGATAAAAGAAATTAAAGGATGCAATTTTCTCAAACGTCTGCTCTGTGTTCATCAGTTGCAAATGCCTATGATAACAATAAAATCGAAATATACGAAAGTACTTTTGATATTTGATTGATATGCTTCCGTCTGAAACCGCTCATGAAGCAATATCTTTCCGTATGCCAGAAATGGAAGGAAATTCATTAATGTTTCAGTAAATATCCGAGAGAGAAAGAAGCGAATGAAATTCTTGTTTCGATTTACTTCAATATCGCAATGAACGTTTTAATTTCTCATTTTACTAATAACGCAGATTTCAAACCGCACATCTATATCTACACCTGACTGGGTACTTCGTACTTTTGTCTTCCGATGAACTTGTTCCGTCATCAAGAAATGCTTTTAGATCCTCGATTCTTTTATTCGAGACATTATAACGGTAACGAATCTTGTTTTCTTTTTGTTTTTATTTCGGTTATTCTCTAGATACTTGTAATATTCTATACAACAAAAACAACAGTCTCAAGTCTAATTCATCTGCGTTTTATGATTTTAAATACGAATGAATATTATTGCATTTGTTTTTCGTTGGCTTATTCAAATCGTAATCCATTCGACACGAAAGAAATGGAATACTATTACCGTGAAGGGTTGGTTTATCGATAACGTCAAAAGCAATGAATACGAACGACACACAAATATAAAATCAAAGCGCCTTGTTAAAGATCATAAGACGTATAATAATAATCGGAGGTAGAATCGAAGACGATTTATATCAATAAATCCGTTATATCTTGAAAACCCTTCATTAAATAGCCGGATTAACGCATCGCGGGTGTGACGACCCCTAACGGACTTTATCGCAACATCAGATCGGTTGCCGGATGTCCAGTGCGCCACTGACACAAATTCACCACCCTTATTATTATAATCCTTTCTGCCTTCAATCAGAGTAAACTTGTCGTTCGTCGGTGCCATATTTATATTAACTTAAAGTACATGTGAATAGGTACAGTACATTTTTAGGTTTTACAGGCAGATTGTTGTAGCTCATTTCATCGTCAAACGAAACGGATCGATTTCCGACTTATCCAATCCACTCTCATCGGTATCGCCCCATCGCCTGTCTAACGTTCGTTCGATTTGGCCAGGAAACGAATCCAATTTTCTCACCATCACTTGTTCGACTTTTTGTTTGCTTGTGTGTGTGCGCCTTCAATAGTCGCGTATCTTATGTAGGTAATGCATAATATACCTACAATACGTCGATGTAGAAGTGTTCCGGTAAAATTCGCACATAAATAAGCCGAAAGTAGCGACGCGGTGCGGCACAGAGCTCGCCAGCAAGGTAATCTTGATCTGGAGCGCTTCGGTTAATAAATCACGGCCGAGCACAAACAATGGCCAGAGTGGCATGCACGTGTGCAGGCTGGCACACGTGAGTGGCAGCTGATTGTCACCTCTGACTCGCGAATGCCACGCCGCACGATGCGCCGCCCGAGTGCAAACGTAGATACGACTGTTAAATGTTTAGTGTTTAGTTACCATTGTTGCTTGTTCGATCCCGGTCTCATCTCCTGTTACGTTGCACCTCAACCTTGCAGTCGTTGACTCTCTCGTAGGATCACGGGATAACGGGATCCCCGATCCTTCCGTTTTCTTTTCGCGTATATCAGGCCAGCCGAATTGCTAAAACCCATTGGACGCGATCAGGATCTGAAAGTCGGTCAAGTTGCACCATGACATCTACAACTATGAAATGTTAACTCAATCCAAATCGTCAACCGATGAGTTTAATGACAAGACGTTCAGTCTATTAAAAATTCTTGTCTACTACAATTAAACCTAAACCATGTGTAGATTCTGTCCTATCGATTCTTTTTTTTTTTTTTTTTCGGATTACCGTCCTATATCTGCAGCCGTTCCTTTTTCTGTAATTTCCTGGTAAATTCAACACTACACTCACAAGTATCTGATGATGACGGTGTTGCGCAAAGAGTGATTTCCAAGCCTCGCCTGCCCTTTGTCCAATATCTGGAACGCAGCAGTGTTAGTCGTAGGTGGTTAACATGCTTCGGGGCAAAGTCGCATTCCGTAATAACATTGCTGATCTTGGATGCATTGTTTTGCATTTTAAAAACTTGAACGGCTTTCAGCCGAACGTTCCCGCATTCGTACAAGAAATGGGTTTGCTGGTCTCATCTTTTTTTCCTGGTCGAAACGACCGATTACCTAACTCTTTCTTTTTACATCCACGCAGTCTCATCTGTAGATAAATGATAATCAGCATTAAGTCCCCAATCCACACGCACATCCACTCTTTCCTGCCCTGAGCCAGTTTCACATTTCCTCAACTTGACCGTTCCACAATCTCACTTCATTGACTATTTGTTGTTTCTGCTTCTGGTATGTCCTAACTCATCTCTTCGTGTCTGAGAAGTTGTCCTGTCCTGCCATCACATCTCTCTTTTCCTTACTGACTCCCATAGTGTGTCCCCTTCGTATTATATAAATATTAAATAAACACCATTTGATTCATCATTTCTTATTCTCTTAAAATTGTTAACGAGAAGCGTAGAATAGAAAGAAAAGACGTTTCTGGTGGATGTTACCACAGACTGGACGACGCTACGTGGCTACATCTTCTCGTTGTTCTTTTGTTGTTGGTAATACCTGCACACTACGTGTGTAACGATCGTGCTCATGTAATTTGTTGAACTCCATGGTCCACTGCCGGCCTCGTTCTCTTCACTCAAATCGAAGTCTCGGCCACAGCACAGCACTGTCGTACGAACATACCCAGACCCACCTGTATCGCATCGTGTCGTATCGTGCACCCATGGACGAACTTACGATGACCCATCCGCATCCGTCTGTATCATGTATGTACCTATTTCTCAGTTTATAAAAATGAGATCGGTACCGATGATGAACGACTTGAATTTTTATTTCGAGACCACGGCAAGCATGATGGTCTGTCTTTCTGTTCTAGAACAGAGGAAAGTAAAACAAGAGCAATACAATAACGACACAAAACATAGCCAATCACAACCATGAAACCATGCGTGGCAGTGGAGGAACGGGCGCGTTCGCGACTAGCAACACTTACCTACATAAATCTCGAATAGTAAGGTGAATTAATATCTACCATTTGTCGTTAATGAGTGTCATATTAGATTAAATAAAATTGAAACAAGAAGCTTAGCTTTCTATTTTTCGTCATTTTAAACCGTAAAAATACGTTCCCACCACTGATGCACGAGAGTGTGTCTTATGTGCAATTGCATGGGAACATGTGCCATGGGCAGTCGAGTGTGAAAAGAAAAACGAAGAGTCGGACACGACCGGACTAATGGCTTCGTTTAAATGTAATATTGCAATCGGGCTAAGGGAACAATGGTGAGAAGATGTACCGTACCTTCTTACAACATGTAAAGGTTTTTTGTTTGTCTTTATTTTTTTCACTTTTAGATTAATTTTACTCTGTGCCGGACAGTAGAGGTGGTCGAGCCTAAAAACGTTTCCAAATGCTCTCTTATAAAGGTCACTCGCGAAATAAATGGCACCTACTTATAAAAAAAGAAAAATGTTTTACTGTAAACCATGGTGTGCTATACCTATATTCAACTGTCTTTTGAGTTGTGGTATTAGATCGAAGTCATTTTACACATATTATAAATGCATAATGGCGCAAGTCGTGATCAGAACTAGCGTTGTTCTAAAATCGTACCGCACAGCACAATGCCCAGAGTAATGGCACTAGTACACATTAATTCAGGAATTTCCTGGTCGTCGTCGACAGGTTCCAACGGGCTCTGTAGGTAGCTGCTGACAGATGCACTTGCTTCTTGCAGAACATTCATACGCGCTTTTCTATTTACAATTATTTATTAATATTTTACAAATTTTTTATGTAGCCTACGAGAAAATTTCTTAATTTAACTTAATTTCTTACAATGTTGTTATTTGACGGGGGTCATTGCGTTAACTATACAGACGCCAAGATTGTGGTTCTCTGTGTAGAAATCAAATTAAATTGCCGACGGCCAATTAAATTGATAGTCAGTTATTTTCCTCTTTCTACTGTCACTACCTAACAATTTCTTTTGTTCCGGAAACAAACACACGATCACGAGAGCTCTGATAGTTGAATAGAATCCAATCGCCCTCACTTTGAAATAACAGCGACACACACCGACACCTGATCATTATTTAGTTGTACAAAAATTGCAGACCTTAATTGCCTCTCATCGAACTTACGTACGACCGCTACAATTTCAGCACCTAGTATTTATTATAAAAACAACATTTTGCCTTTTTAGTCCTTAAATTCGGTAGCGAAATTCCATCAGGAACAAATTTCTTGCACTGGTCTCTTCTCGCTTCATTTCAGACAAATAATTTTATAAAATTATTGCAAATTAGATAGTTATTAATTGCCAAGAAGTTTTTGCTCCATAGGGTTGTAGACCAATTTTTATAAAGCAAGGGATTTCTTACGTAGAAAAGTAGATTGTTTATCCTACTTTAAACACGTTTCACACCAACAATTCCGTTACATTAATAGAAGTCTGCTTTCGTCGTTTTTTTGGGCAAAAGAAAATATTAAAACTGTGAGAAAATGATGATGTGTAGATGTAGTCACCTTCGGTTTCGGCACAGTCGTATTTTCGATAAAATGTGTTAAATACGACATTGAATATTATTATTATTATTATTTTGTCTATAAACCCAATTCATTAGTAACTGCGTTGCGCTCTTTCCAAGTGTAAACAAGTAACGGTTCGCAGTCCTTGTCTTTGTTGCGGTTTAATATTGATCGGGTTAATGATTCATTGATTTCGGTGATACAGCAAATCGAACGTTTAGATATCAAGAGCTACAAGTAGAGATCGCGATGTTTGATGAACTCGGTAACGATTTAAAATATCCACCTGTTGTTCAATTCATTTCGCGCATCGACCTATAAACGTTATCTGCCAATGTTGTGCACGGCCGACAAATATGAGCAAAAAAACAAAGATTAAAAATGTACGTACGGCATGCTCGCCTAGATATGAATTATAAATTTTCCAACGCAACAACAGGCGATAACAGTAATAACAATAATATGTAATATTATTGCTGATATTAAGATGTAAAGTGGAAGTAAAAGGAGAAGTGGGTGCGGATGGACAATGAGAGGCGTCTCTCACGACCCGAGGCTAAAAACTGATCGTAGCAATAACGAATACATTCAATTCTTTTTCTATCCTTTTAATGCACAGTACGTCTTCCTTTCTATTTCTACTCAAATTTAGTGGATTTCACATGTAGACAAATTGGTAAAGGCTTTCGCGGCCAGTTGATAAACTGTCTCGATTCGATTCTTCCTAATAGCGTTTCGCTAGCACGAGTAGCGACGAGTTTCTTCAGAGGTCCTTCCACGTAGACTACATCCAGCATCAAATATGAAAGGACCTCTGAAGAAATTCGTCCTTTGGATTCTCCCAAAAATTTTTTAAATAAATGCTTGAATATCAAGACATACCTTATCATATTTTCTAAACGTTCAATGTAACTGTTACCATTACTTTATCGATCGATCCATGCAAACTAATGTCGATAGCGTAAAGGCAATCTCTCAATACGTAGTTTGCAGTATACCACCCGATGTACGTGTAGTCGAGAAGAAATAGCAAAAACACGAGAAAGGAATGCGTCAAAGAGAAGGAAAGGAAGAAATGAATGAACAGTTTGAAGATATATTCGCAAGTTGCCACCTTAAGGTGTGTTAGTTGCCGCGATGATTTACACCGCAATATTTTCGCGTTGAATATGTGTTGAGTTTGTGAAAGATTTATATTCTCTCACTCGCCATACGGTACGCCGTCTACGACGTCGCCGTCGGTCGCGTCGGTGGTGCGCCGAGAGTCGTTAATGTGTGTGTTGCGAAACGTCTTACTACTTAATATAAATGCGTTATTTGGCCAAGTAATAACTAACAAACAGCACAACTTGTACTCCTTTCTGTCTCTGTTTCTATGTTTCTAATGAAAGGACTTTGGCGCGCATCTATTACACGTTCGACCGAAGTCGAAACTCGCCCGCTCCAACCCAGGAAATTAACGTTTTGAGAAACCCACCTGTTTAAGGTGTACCCAGATGTATCATGCCATTACGACGACGATACAATGCTATAACAAAAAAAAAAATTCCTGGAGAATGTTGGAATAATGTGTCAAACGTTTCCAGTCTAGTTTTTATTATTGAACAAAGTCGAGCGCTTCATTTTTGAACATTTGAATTTTTAAATTCATCGTCTTCATCAGGGGCGTCATTCTGTTTTCTGTTTTTTTTTGTGAGCCGTGATCAGATTACATCAATGAGAAAAAAGGATCACATGGCGGAACAAGCCCTGTGTATTTCTCTCTGTTATCCTTTAAAGTAAATACTAGAGTATGGGGTTAGGGGATGGTTGAGAGGTAGAATTTAGAAATTGTAGGTATCTCCTTAGGTATGTCTATAGATAAGCACGTAAAAAAATCGTTATTATTTTCGGGAAATGGAAATCCACGGCTAGGTCTTAATGAATCCTGGAGAAAAATCAGTAGGAATCAATACCTTTTCGAGCCTGATGGAAGTTACAAGAAGTTAGTCTTCTGATGGGCCTTTATTTTTGTCATTTTTTAGGCGAAGTAGGGAAGAAAATAAAGCTATAAATGAAGTTCCCTTTTTCCTAGAATATTTACAATTAAGCATTGCTGTTCCAGACTTCATTTTTTATTGTAATACTTGCAATACTGCAATTCGAAATGAGACAATGGTGAAACGGCAACGTTTGCAACAGGATCTGCCGTCATTATTATCCCGAAATTGTTTGTTAACAATTACCTTTGTCATCATCATAATGAAAGGTACTACTCTTAGACACCTACTTTAATCTTCTGGCAAACACTGCGAAAGTTGAGTTGTTCACTTGTAAATTATAAAGGCGCTGTACAAAACTGAGTAGGTCCGGTTTGGGTAATAAGCAAACGACGCCCGAGGATTTGTCCAAAATCGTGTTAAAACTTGATGCTGACGAGCAACAAAAGCTCTCTCACTCTCTCGCTCTTTTCGTTTTCGGTGTTAAAAATGACGGCTTCACAATGGTTCTAATGCTGCTTCTCATTCTTCATTATTCTCGCCATACTATAACATCACGAAATGGCTGATAAAAAGCCACGACGATTGCCGGAAGGATAATGGGTGCAACTCGCCTTGCACGGCATTATTCTTATTAGATCGACCATCGGTTTACCTCACACCTCTTCAATTCAAAATGAGAAGACGACAAATTTTTCTTATCATAATTGTGTGTGTGACTGCATGCAACAGTTTTTGTTTAATATCAGCAATGTATTGCAATTTCCATTCTTCCTTTATTGTATGCATGGGAGACAGCGTTTAAAACTAAACTAAAATTAAACCCTTTGATGTTATACTGATGGTGGAGTGTGACAGTTTCGTTGTAAGATATTACTTTGACTTTTGGACGTAAGATTTGAAATGAGAACTGCAGCATTTTGGCAAGTCTTCAGACGCTCTTAAATATTTCCCAGTTCATCTTTTGCGCTCATTTGTAACCTTAATTGCTGTAAGAGAAACAAAACCCCAACTTTACAATTCATAATTCCTTTTTATATTCGCTCCGTTTCACTCGGACTTTTGAACAAGATGTAGCACGGAATGGAATACAAATTTAGACTGACGATGAAATTGTTTTATGTTAGGTAGTGGATGACGCTTTTAATTTTTCAATATTATAAATATTTAAAGCGTTATTTCGTTTTCCCTCGCAACGAATTATTCTGTTCTACGTATCGCTAGTAAGTTAGTAATTAGTAAAGTTTCTGAAAGCCATCACATCATGAGACTATCGCTGGTGGTCTGAGTACACGCTCGTCACCGTCACACTTGCCGCAACGCACGTCATCACACGTAGGTACTCATTTGTGTCTCATTTTTGTTGACTTATGCTAATAAGCGGACACGAACGAGCTGCTTAGCTCTCGCATCAACGTCCTATCAAATGAACTTGTGGCAGACGCGTGCTCAACTGAACGTTTTGTTAAAATCCTTTGGAATCGTACGACGACAAAGGTAGGTATAACTACTACGTTAAGTAAAAAAAAGTATATTAACTTAAAGTCAAGTCAAAATAAATTTGTTTACGATTTCTGTCTCATTCGTAGCACTACTGGACATTAAAAGTTTTACTCCTATGGATGGCTTGCCATACTACCTACACATATGTAGGTACCTGACGGATGATAGGTATATACGTACTATTATCCCGCACGTAAATAACGACTTACGTAGGTACGTTATTATTATATTCGGGTAAGCATTTTGAGCGATTGTAGTGAGTACCTATAACTGGACGTTACACGTGCTCTTGGATAATGACAAATCCGACGATCACGTACATGCGTGTACGCGATACCATCGTGCCCTCGGCCTCTTTTGGCTCCACGCTTCAGCCGAGGAAGGCATGCTAGATGTAGAAATGCGTTTAATAAGACAGACTCTTTTGTATCGCAGTATGAATAGAATAATGTACATGACTCATTTTTCTGTTCAGTTTTTACTCGACTCTTAATTAAATTACATGCAGACTCGTGTAATCATTTCTTTATTCCCGTGCTCGAAGCAGATGCTTTATTTAAATGGAATTGCTTAGTTAAAGAAGTTTCGTTCGTAGTGGTAGAGTGACGAAGGCGAGGCAGAACCGGTGCCTTAAAGAACCGAAGAACTTTAAATTTTGTTTTGCTGATCGCCGTACATATTCCAGCCAGCCGTCTTTCCTTTCTCACTCACTCGGTCTTTCTTCCCCATCTCGCTCCTACTCTCCCTCAACCCTCTCGAACGTCTCTTTTCTTGTTCGCTCCGGTCCGTTGAGCCAGCGCAGCGCGCTATGGTTTTGCTAGACTTTTTAGCGTGTTCTTACTAGGTACTACCGCTTTTAAGTCGCTGCCACGGGCGCACTTTTAATTGACGCTTGACGACATAGAAGAATAAGAATAAGAAGACGATGAGGAATAAGAAAATTCGAAACCGCTTTTCCTTCAAGCGCGGATTCAACATTTTCGCTATCCCATATATAATTGCTTCCAACGATGTGTTCATCGATTTGTCTGCCTTTCGTTGTTTTTGTTACCGTTTCATTAACTACCTACCAGGTTTATCTAGCATACAAGATAGAGGAGTGCATATCAATCTTTAATCGTTATTAATCAATCTTTAGTTAATCTTTTAAAAGTAGCCACTAAATTCGCCCAAAAACATCCAACATTCGGAAAAATTTTCGACATTTCGGATCATTCTTGAGTTCAAAAGATAACCCTCTCCCGGAAAAACAGAAAGAAAAAGGACTGTAATTTTGTCACACACTCAAGACCAAACCTCCCACCCACCGATGTCCACATCAACCTTACCTATCACACAGGACTACCCAAGATTACAGTCAACACTGGGCGTCCAGCGGGTAGACAGAAGCCTGTCATTTTTTGGTGGAAGCGCCTGGCAAATTTAAATAAAAAAAGGTTTCTAACCAATTCAGTTGTCAGTTCATCGAAGAAAAGAAGAAAAGAATGAGAAATGTCAACACTTGGACTTTCTTAACGGTATCAACTTATGTTAAAGGCAACATGACGACATTGCGCCCCCTATCAACATCTCAAAATTACAAATTTTATTTATGCGAACTTTTAGAAAATATAAACATTACAGTTGTCGCTTGCTTGTATGGTTTAAATTACATAACAGACATGAAGGGCTAAATTAGATCTGTTCTACAGGAGACTACTAAACGAGGTAGTTCTATGATGTTAGAACAACTTTAGATTGAAGCGTTAGGTAAAGTTGATGTCTATTCTAATCGTGTCCTCAGTTTGATTCTTCTTACCTCTCATCAGAAACGATCGCTTTCACGATTTTCGTGAACTCATTTCTGTTGTAATAACAAAATTTTACTATGTATGTATTTGCTCGTTAGGATTGGTAAATCAATAATTGTTGCATGGTTTTCAACTAATCCAAATGCATTAAATGACTGTGAGATAAAACGGTCATTGACGGAATGCACTCCAAGTCTATCGAACAACGAATATTTTATTGAAAAATGTAATAGTACATAACATTATTAAATATTGATTTTTGCAGTCCATTTAGAATTACTGAAGAAATACTTTTTCAGGATAACTTATTACTAATAATTACCTATGGTATTTATTACAACTTCTCTCGTTGGTATGTACTAGATGTTTGATAGTAAACGAGTCAGGAATGATTTCGTCAAGCGTGATGAGTGTTGTGCAATTTTTCTGCACCCAATGACAATTTTCTGGCTTTTACTTGTGTATCCTACCAAAGAACATGAGTTTGCAAACGTGGTTTGTAAAGCACAAAAAGAAATCGCCATCTAATTGTAAGATGTAATACATACTATACACGAATGGAAATTTTACGGTTTGAGACATTATAATACCTACAATAGATTTGTGAAACAAAATTATTAGATTTGCGAGATATGTTCGGAGCACGGCTTTGTATGGATGTGTGAAACACGAACGATGAATGCTACGGGAAAAAAAAAGTTAGTAGAACCGTTTGAAATGTGGTGTTTATTCTATACTTATGGTTAGAAGGATTTTTAAAAGATTAGAAATGAGTAGGCCTTAGAAAGTGTAGAAGAATAGAGAGAGTTATAGAAATCAATAAGAAGTATGTAAGATACGTTGGTAGGACACCTTCTCAGACACGAAGAAGTGGATTATTAGAGGCATATTTCAAGCACAAACAGGAGTTAAAAGGGACAATCGTAGGCCTAGATCAGATTACAGTTGGCAAACAGTTAGAGATGTGGGTTAATTCCGCACTGATCTTTGAAAAATGCGAAAAAAGAAAGAAAGACAAAATGTTTTTTGAAGAAGGGAATTTGTATACTTTATTTTTGAAACAGCAGTAGAATCGCTGAACATTCTTCCACGTGTGTGTGTTTTTTAATTTGATCCGCATAGTTAGTGACCTTTGGCCCGCACGATAAGACCGGATTTGACTATATCTACTATCTGCACAACACAAGTGGAATTCTGCAGGTCGGTCGTTTTTCTTTCGATTTAATCATTGACACATCGCAAAATAGGAGGAGGTAGTGATGTCGTTTTTACGTCCGCCCCGTCATAGCGGTCGTCTTCTTTGTCGATCTGTTTTGGCCATCACCAAGTCATGGCGATACCTATACTGGGCAACCGCGGCCGTAATATGACCGACGCGACGCGACGTGCCGCAAGCCGCGATCTTTTCCCTGCCTGCCTGCCTGGCTGGCCGGCCGTTGTTTGTTGGGCGATCAGCGAGAACGGCCTGCTGATCGTGTTCTGTTGTTGTTATTTCTCATGGCCGGACTGCCTCGATTCGATCGAACCGTATTAATGAGTAATGATGCACGACCGATTCCAACATACACAATCATTAGTAACAAATAGCAATAATAATAGTGGCAATGATATATGTCGAACCGATGATGGTAATCGTACCTACACAACGCCGAACCGTGAGCTCTCTCGGCTGCAACTTGTTCACTCTCGTTGGATTTGGATTTTTTATCTGCAGATTATAAATATATGTAGTAATTACATGCATATGTAGGGGATAAGGTGGCCGACGACGGCTGCTCCTAAACGGTCGGGAAATTGGAATAGTCAAAGAAATGTCAGGAATCGAGGTTTTATTTTTAATAAACAGTGTAATGGATAGGTTGTGATACGGGTGAGAGACGAGCCTGACGAATTAAGGGACAGTAGAAGAGTACAATACGTGGATAAAGCAGATATGCCTACATTTAGGTACCGTACGTGATCGGTCGTATGAAGTGGCCTGATGACAGGGCGGCGGCATATCTAAGAAAAGCGGCCGTAGTCCAACAGTAATTGCTGCCATCAATGGAATGTATTAATCAATCTTTGATGGCTAAGTTGCTGACGTGGCCGCGAACGCGGACTATACGATCCTTATTACGATAGCCGCGTACTATTGTACATACGTACGCGTTTGAATGCGATTAGTGATTACTTATAAAAATTTCTAGCCAACGATTCAGGAGCAAACAAACACTCCACAACAGTATGAAGATAAATTCAAAGCATCATTGCGTTTAAAAAACTCCTAATATGTAGGCAGAATTGTACATATCCGTTGCAGCGAATCGTTACGTACAGAATAATCATCTTTCAAACGAAATAGGTTGTACATAATCTTCCACACTTGTACTTTTGCAAGATGAATAATATCGAATCAAATTTGTAAAAGTCCAACATTTAATTGCATGTCCTATTGAACTCGATCTAACTGCAATGCAGATACCTCACCTCAACCAATCAAGGTAGCCCTACCCGAACCAAGTCTGATTGCCTGATTAGGCCCAAATGTATTAAGACGTTCCGTTTGTGAACCGGCCCAGATCACATAACTTGATCGGGGCCAAATTATGACCAGGTTCGCACAGGGTAGCCCTCTACTCGAACCGAGACTGATAGAGCCGAATGTTTCAAGGCGTTACATTTCTGATCCGACTTATCTCATTCGGATCCCAATTAGAGTTTTAGGTATGTCGGATAGGACAGGGCCGCAATCTTAACAAATTTCCGGTCGAATCAAATTAAGGATTACCCTATTCTACATATTCGTTAAAAGAAAGTGCGGCATGATCGCTCACGCGAGTACACGTACTTTCGTGGATTTCGAGAGCGCATCATTGGTGGTATTAAATGAAAAGTACCTACCTACATATGTTTATATGTGTAGAAAATTAAAAAACCCTGATACTCACATTCATTGCTTTCCTTTCTTATGCTTATCGTGACTCAATTGGTCGAATTTCAAATACAGACGGTACCAGTACACATTTATCATTTTAAATCCTGATGTCTATTCGCTCATGTGCGTGTGCGGTAAATAAAAAAAGAGCACCTTCACACTTATCAGATGTACACAAGTGCCGACTGACATCGCTAAATGACTTGTCAAGTACACGACGATAAGCACACAGTGAAAGGTAGTCATGTTCACCAAAACTGATACATGATAAGTTCAATTTCAAGTTTTATCTTTCGTTACAAATTATTCTCGACTGAGTATTAGGTATTTTACCTACCTACTACTACCTACTTGTAACAGGCAATATTTTCTAGCTACTCGTAGGCCAATATTGCATACTTACATTTAGGTCGGATTGATAGAGAGAAGCGTAGGGTGTAATTACACATCTGTTTTACATTTTCATCAATAGAAACAACGAATACCTTGTTTGTTATAGCAATAGCAACAGTATTAGAAGAATATGTCGCCTAATTCTGACGACTAATTCACATTCGGGCTCAATGGCCTTTTGGGTCGATAACATATATCAGGCTGTAGCCAATATCCTAAGAAAAATAGGTGTAAAATTAATAAGTACCTAAAGGGTAGGTACGTGATGGAAATCATCTTTAAAGAAATCCGAAGTGGCGCACCTTTCGCCTTTTTTCGCATCGACATTTGCTACAGGTTATATTTCGTCGAGGACGCGAACGTAATCTTTCTTTAAAATGGTAATTTTATTAGGTAAGTAAATCTTTAAGGTGTGTAATATGCATTCATACAACTGAACTAGTTTAGGTAATATTAAGTCATGAAATTCGTGAAAAGTTGGCCTTCTTGATCTATGCCGCACCATCAACGATCCCACACGTCAGTCAGGTGCTTGAATTACGCGATATTTCTATTATCTACACCCACCCACATATTTAGTACCTAGTAGACGTACCTACCTACCAACATTCACGGATTATACAATGAGAAAGGAATGATTGCAATGTATTTGTTAAAAATTCGGCCTCGGATTTTCTAGAATTTTCCTGCTTCGAACTTCGTGCCTAATAGGTATGCCTAATTTAATTGAATATTATTTTTGCTTAAGATTTTGTAAAAATTTTATTTTTATCTTTACGTTTTCCATCTGTAAATCACTTACAGAAGTTTATTCGACACTAATATTGTAAATATAAAGAGGTGAAGCTTGTATGTCTGAATTAAGAACCATTAGGTCATCTCCGAATCTATACCTACTCATTCGATTTTAAAAATTCATTCGCCAATATTTAGAATAGACCATCAAGGTGAACATCAGGATCTATATTACTTATTCCTTTCCAGACAGACCAACTTTGACGAAAGAACGGTCGAAAGACGAACGCGTTTCTTACAAACGCTGCCTTGGCGGCAGGAGATCTTGGGTACATGAATGCTTTCTGTAGAAAAGTTGTAGAGCTTCAAAAGGCATGTAAATATCCGTGATGACATTTATCTATACGTTAAGGTTAACTTAGAAACTGAGAAAATATAGTCACCAAGTCGCGGGCGCAGCCAGTAATGAAAAAATGTTACATTACTCCGGAGACTTCGATGCTGGGTCAAGCGCCAAACCTGCTCGCCAAAATAGTATATCATAACCGTGCCGACTTTTGTGGCATTTAAAACATTACAAGCCAATAGCAAACCTTTTTTATTGATACTTATGTTCTCCGTCGAAAACATTGACCTGCCTTTTACCCTCAAATGTATCGTGCAGCAATAAGTAAAAATATAATATCTGCAACTTTTCCTTATTTTGTAGGTGTGTGCTTTACGCGTAGGGTTCGTACTGAAGAGTAAAGGATAAAGCAGGCGGGTGCTTTATTGGTAATATTTGGGCCTCTGCATGGTCACTTTCATTTATCGGTTCACACACATTCAGATTTATCGAATTTAATTACGTTAAAGTGACTTGCGATCTGCGGCTGATGAAATAAAACCATTTAACAACTCCGTTTGTGAAGAATTCAATTACAAAACACAAAAGCCCGGCTCTCATATACATGTGTGCTTACGGTTAGGTACATACCTACTACACAGTCTACACAGACACGTACGTAGGTATAGGTACATAGATACACGTTACAATCGCTAATATGTGTTGTAAAACGTTGTCATGCTGTTTACTCGATCTTTTATTATTCTGCCACGAATTATATTTAAACATGCCGATGAATGACGACGAACGACCTTATCGTTTTCTCGTTTGCGCCTTTGAAAAGGACTCCCTACGTTTATGGATCCTTTCTTGCATGCGACGTCGGCGCGAGCCACGGCGGGTGCCCCTCTTTATCTAAATTAATGTTAATACCAACTTCAACCGAACGAAAACGCCATGTAACATGCTCATTGTAACGCGGATATGGTGCATTATTGCGTTTCAAAAAATATATTTGTATCGCACTTTTCGATCAGTCTTAATACTACGGTGCACTGCATGAAGCTTTCTTGACCCAATATCAAACAGAATTGCTAAATTGCAAGCACATATTCCTAACTTAGGTACCAACTGAAATTCGTACGAATGATCCGTATATGTACGTGAGGGTCTTTTCTGCTATGTGCATTTATAAGGAGGGAATTGCGTGATATTATGCGAAAAAGAATGACTACGGAAAACGAATCATGCTGTGTCACAGATTCATACGCTTTCAATAAAACATAAAAATATCTACCAAGAGTGTGCTTTTAATTGCATTTTCAATTTTCCGTTCAGCTTATCCTTCTGTTTCAAACGTCTTCGCTTTATCAATAGATACGATGAAAAAAATAGCAAAATTGCTAAAGCTTTTGCGGCCAGTAGATGGACTAACGATTCGGCCGTCGTCGGTTGGAGAGTTGCTTCCTAACGTTTCGTTTTCAGAGGTCCTTCCATCTCCGATGCTAGATGTGTCCACAGCAACTTCAACGCACGACGGCCCTTAGACCCGGATCAGAACAGCATCAATAGTAAAATTACTGCATTGTAAGTAAAAGTTCTGTCACACTTTACCCTTGCCGACGGGATCCGCGTCTGATGGTATGTAGGTAGTGTTGATAAATTACCTCCCGACCAGCAGCTTTATTCGTTCTCATGGAAATTGATTAATTTAGGTATGTTTTTTATCATTTTCAAAATTAACGCAATTTAGGTATGCTCTCGATTTATTAAGAACTGATACCTACAGGTAGGTACCTACCTACTCAGATCTCCCGAATCAAACGTACCTACCTACCTGCAACGATTTCTAAATCGTAGACGGAGTTTTGTGAAAGTTTAATGAATGTCTGTGACATTTTATTTTCTCAGAAAATCCCTTAATTACTTTTGCTTTGCCATCGACTAAAGTAATCCGAGCGTACAAATCTTTTTTCGTATTGTATTTTAATTAAGTCTCGCGTATTTGCTTTACAAAGGCGGATCAGGTATAAATAAATGTGTTTTGCTACAGATATATTTGTACGTAAAAGAACTCGACAGCGTTGGTACACGGCAACGAAGCGACAAAATCAAAATCCGAGATTTTTCCTTATTCCGCTCTTAATTTAAATGAATCCCCGCGGAAATTAAAATTAAAACCTACCACCTAAATTCCTTCAAGGTGATTTCTCGATTTACACCATCGCTTCTGATCAAATTTTCCAGGCGAGATCGATCTTTTCCATTTAATTAAATATAGGTGGTACTTACAATTTTTCTACCTCATAGGCACACTGTATTTTTACTTATCTACCTATACGCTAGTAGAAACCCTCTTTAACGAATCCGATCGACAATTTTATCTCGTCGTGTGTAGTGCCTTTACCTACTCCTATAGTGTGGGAAAACGGGAAAATTTTCCGGGTTTAATGAAATTTTATGACCTCTCGCTCGTTTAGCATTCTCTGTACGAAAAACCCTTTTATTTTAACGAAATAATATCTATCCCGAAAGTCCATTTTAAATATTGGTGAAACAACTTTCGAAATGGAATTCCTTTTTATTTTTTTCTTTAACCTCGAACATGTACATCGTGAATTCCGCGTGCGTCGTAACAAACGGGTCCCACGACGACGCCATGCGACACGCCGGTAAGCAGCGTAGTCGTCGGTCGTGTCGTTGGCAAAACGCACTACGTCTCTGTCTGCTCTAGAAAACCGAAAACTTGGACGACATTACAAATTAACTTCAAATTGCCGTACGTGAGGTTACAACTTTGTCGAATAAGTTAGATATCCAGTCAAAAACAACTTAAGTTGCTATCATTAAACGTAATTTTATTAAAGGAAAAGGCTTTTATATGCAGGTACATATAATACCTACTGCAGGTCCCTCATATTTGAATTAAAAGATTTCATAAAAAGTAACCTTTTGACGGCGCGACGTCTCGGTAATTTCAATCGCCGTCAACGCCGGTCGTACTACGATGGCGAAGTTGTCTTGCGTTCGAACGTTGAGTTTCGCGAAGAATTAAGCTAATTAATCCGAAGCTAGAGCCTCGCACAGGCTGCAATCCGTTTTATTTTAGCATTTTACAATGCATAGTGGTCCAGATTAAAGTTTGCGTTGTATTTAACGAAGTTAAGAACTCTCCGCCTTGGAATATAATTCGAATACATTACACGGGGCGGCTTTACGCGCACGCTCTTATATTTCCAACGCTAACGCCATCTCTTATTCTCATTCACGAAAAAAACAAACTCACTTATGTGTGGCACTGGAAACAATTAAATTCTATGCTTTAATGGCAGGCATTTATCAGGCCCGTAAAATGTTCTCGAAACAACGACGAACGCCAGCTGATGTGAGATCGTTTGTTTTAAGCTTTACTGTTAAGCACCGGCAAAAATCGTTCTATAGGTACTTATGCTTATGCGGAGCAGTTGATTGTAAATATTATTTGATGGTCAAACATGTAACAAAAATTTACATTTGTTAACATCAGCTTCATTTCTGTTGTTTAATTTTTTACTTAATTATTACCAAGTTTTACGGCAAGAGAACGGTAGTAATAAATATTTACTTTATTGCGACAAAGTAATTGTCGTATGGTAGCATAGACTTTCGCAAAAATTAAAAAAAAAATACCACAAACGGTAACACTGTCATGCTAAATCGTTGTATTAGCCTAAAATCAATATGTAAAACCACAACCTTACGACAACATTACAGTTTCGCTAATTGGTTGGTCAATTTGCTTTCGAATTATGAGCATTTTGTAAACGTTTCTGGTGCAAAAGAGATAAAAAGCGCAATTAACCGTGCCGTCGATTCATGAAACCTTTTTTGCTCTCGCCATACTACTTACAAAAATTTATTACATTGTATTTTACATGCAATCAATTTATATAAAATATCTGATGCAGGCATTATTAGAGAGAAATGAATGTTTTTATGATTCCAATTTTCTTTGCCGGACTTGAACCCAGGGTCTCTACGATTCAAGTCCCAGTTTAATATCTACTATGAATTCAGATTTGGTTAAATTATGAAACTAAGGTGGAAGGTGTATATAGCGTCCCGCTATTGACATTATCTATATTCCGATATTTACCTATCAGAAGATCGATCGTATCGGGTCTGTTGTATTTTGTTTTGTATTGACAGATTCGTAGTGTAAAAATTTCGAGCGAGTTGTTGTCATGTGTTGGCGTGAAAAGTGTCCATCCATATCGCAGAATCTGAACCGTTCCCATCCGGTGGGAACTGCGAACTGCCCGATAGCAATCCATACAAACATCATCAGATAAATGGAAAGATGAATTAAATTTCTTGTCGTGCAAATTTTCCGGCTTATTCGTCCAAAACGTTTAGGATAGGTACGGTGCGATTTTACCGTTGCGTTGCCTTTGAAAATGCCAGAAAAGAATGTCAACACTTGTTGCACCGCTTACGAACAACAATAGTTGAATGAGGAGGTTTGCCGATCAAATCAAGATCAGGTTGTAGTGTCGGTTGCATCTTTTCAAAGTATAAGGTACTTATTATGATACTATACATATCTATAGGTATTACACAGCCTCCAATCAAAGAAACTGTGAATGAATTTAGAACAAGTTAGAATTTATTAAAAAAAAAAGAGATCGTTATTGACAGAATTTCGTTCCCTAAAATCGAAACAATTTTGCATATGACACAGAGAGGAGTATCGGGGATCTT
Organism: Agrilus planipennis; assembly: GCF_000699045.2. Classification (NCBI taxonomy): domain Eukaryota; kingdom Metazoa; phylum Arthropoda; class Insecta; order Coleoptera; family Buprestidae; genus Agrilus; species Agrilus planipennis. Next base: position 570,798 of record NW_020438926.1, read on the forward strand.
AAGAGTGTGGCGTTCCCGTTCCCGACCGACCGACCCTACGCGATATTCACCACCGGCGTCGACGACGTCGTCTCCCCTGCTTGTGCGTAACAAGATTTTTTAATTAATGTCAGCCTTTGGAAACGTCCGGGTGTTGGGCGGAAAGAAGGCTTAAAAACTGGATTGTGTTACTGTACCTAGCGAATTCGTTGCTACGCGCGTCGCTAGGGGATGGGGCGGGAGATTAATTAAAGAATGGGGGATGGATGGGGTGGATGCTAAAACACTGACTGAATGCCGGTCTCGCGACGTGGATATATTGTGTGAAGGAAGGATTTATAATGTGCAAGAGCGAGCAAAATTTATTTTTGACAACATGAAAATATTACCGGCTCTAACTTTAAATAAAGTTGTACGTAAGAAAGATTTTCCCACTTTTCAACTGTTTGACTACCGCAAATCCGGTTATAACGATACCAATGGGAATGGTGAAATTCGGTTGCTATAACCGACGGACAATTTTTAAACAGATGTGTTGATGTTATTCTTTTCAACGTCGAAACAACAGGATCAAAAGTAGTAGTGGAAAAAACTTTTTACATGGTTCTTTACAAGATCCAACCAAAAGTATAAAATGCGCTATAAACCATGTNTATAATATACCTATACCTATATTAACCTACTATCCATACTATCGATTGTTCTTTTTTATTTCTTAGAGTTAAAAGGGTTTAAAAATTACACCACACACAACCATAAGCTATCGAAATAATCGATTTGGTCTGCCCCTTATTACACTCTACCTATTGAGACGTACATTTTCTTTTTGTGCAGTTTTTAAGTAAGTAAGTATCGAAGGACGTGTTGTGCTGTTTTTTGTTTCGGATGGATCGAATCGAGAAAGATTTCACACATGCGGTACGACGTTGTATCTTATCGAACATACGAGTGATTTCTCGGTCATCGTCTCGGATCCGATTCTCGGTAATATAGGTACCTATATAATAGATGTTTTGAGTTATTGTTAATGCAATTCCAATTAAATAAACAAAGCATGCGCATCGAATTAGGAGTCATGCGAAGACGCGTTGAACGAACAGAGCCAGCATGTATTTCCCATTAAATTTTTGAGCGAACGAGGAAAAAGGTGAGAATGTCTCCCATGTTCTCATGCACCTCTCGAACGAGAAGAAGAACCACGACGATACAAACAACAAACAGAAAAAAGGAAATGTACCTATATAACAACTGCGACAACTCTGCTGTGGTTGGCGTATAACGAAAACAAAAAAACATTAATTTTAGTAATAATGTGAGGGCTTTTATGGTTTTAAAGAACATTGAGTTTTTGGTCAACAATTTATCGAAGCCACTACATGTGTAGGGGCGATTACAAACTTATCTGGTATAGTTGTTCTCTGTATTGCTCCATGCAAGCAAGTCGATTAATATCGAAAGTAACTGATAATAAATACTACGTATAACATCACTATATCGATACGGAGGTAGAAAAATATCTTTGCAAGACTTTGTTAAACGACGTGATGCTACAGTTAGCGGTAAATATGTGACGATATACTGCCAGTTAATACTTGATTTGTTATTACTAATCTTGCGTCTTGAAAATTAACGTCATCGATAAACGTCTAGTAAAAGATTGAGGTTTTATTGTTTTATCTTTTAATTAGGATCTTTTTTAGCCACCGCACCGTTGAATAGCATTATAACGATTTTCTCGCTTGTAAATGAGCACAAGTTATGCGTTTCTGAATACAAATAAGTACGATTAGAAAACAATCAATTTGTCAGTTTATTGTATACAAAAACCGAGTTGGTTTGTTGTACGTATTAGTAGGTAAAACTCGAAAAAAATCAATTTTCATGTGCTATATCTTCTGAAGTGGTATTGACAAAACAATATTGTATGAAAATAAATGAAACAAAAATACTAGTATGCAAGGGAAGAAAAACTAGGAAAAGAGCGAACAATTTGAACAAGAAGTGACTGATTTTCGGTATCTGAGAAGCCCCTTAACTGAGGATTGGAAGAAGCAGTAAAGATATAAAACAGAGGAAAGCGCAGGGTCGAGTATCCTTCAACAAAAAGAAGTCACTTCTATGCTCGCGAACGGTTAACATAGAAATGTGGTGTTGCATACGAACGATTGCGATACCGTGGATAGAGAGGGTTAGAAATGAGGAGCTATTAGAAAGAATAGGAGAACGGAGGTCACTATGGAAGTCGATAAGAAATAGACGAGATAGGCTGGAAGGTGTGCACCTCTTCTCTAGTATGAAGGGCTAGTTAGAAACATTAGAAGCAGAAACAAGAGTTAAGAATTAAGAGTAGAGATTGAATGCTCTCGTCAAATGATTAAGGATGTGGGATGTTCTAGTGTTAGGTAAACGTCTGAATTAGCTCAGGATGGGTAAAAGTGTGGAGGTGCGTGTCCAGCCAGTCTTAGGACTAACGACCTTATGGTGATGGTATCTACTGATTATTTTAGACTTTCGAGTTTTTCCATTTCTGCTTAAAGTTAAGTCAAGTGTGACATTGTTTTGTTTTCAAAACGCAATTGGAGAGCCATCCAAAACGAACCGAATAATCGAAATCCACGTTCTCGATCATCGTTTACCCTTTGCCCTCATTTATAGGTCGATAAAACGTGTCAAACGTCAACGATTATATTATTCGTCGGGTGTGTTGCGTGAAGGGCTTCGCATCGGTTGGCCCCGCGCCCTAAGGCCGAACAAGAGGATAAACCGCGTCTCGTCTCCGTCGTCTCTGTCGTCGTCGTTGGCGTCGTCGCTGGCGACGTCGTTGTCGTCGCATTTTCTTTGACGTTTCTTGCACGAAGAAGACAAGAGTCGAGAGGCCTGGATGGGTGCGTTGTTCTTTATCCTATTGTTGCGAATATCTTTCCAATGCAGACTGACAAGCACATTTCTTCAAGCGTCGTCCCCGACAATAGCTCGATGGCGGTAGTCGTTTTGAGTTAATGAAATGCGCGAGAACTGACTTGATATGTTTATCCGCGAGACGGAAGCCACTTCTGACGCAAAACTTCCTCCACCAAGAACACAAATGAGATGCGACTTGAAGAAGAAGACAAACTCATACATGTATCTGTGTCTGTACATACATCCATGGGAAATAATAAGTACATACAACATAATATTATTTACAAATTTATATACCTACGGTGTCGATAGACGCCCACAGTGTATTCATCTGTAAACTGTATCTAATAAAAATGAAAATAATAGTTAACGTAGAATAAAAACTCGATGAAACTAAGTATTTGGAACAAAAATGACCATTTTCATCAAGGATCAAGGCAGCACATCATAAGGATTAGGTACCGTATTTTTGAATATTACACCTATCCAGGATTTGTAGGTACCGGCTGATTTTCATATGTATCAGTCGGGGTCACCGCAAAATACATTACTTAAAGTTATAGTTACAGTTAGCAAGTGGTCATGAACAAAAAAAAAAATAAAAAACGAAAGGATAGCCATTATTATCGCCTCTGAGCATCTGCAGTTATCTGAATGTCATTACAACCACAACGGGACGGTGAACGACTTTGACATTATCGACTTTATATCGTTCAGTCCATTTGCGCTGCTACGATATGTATTTATCAGCATCCAATTAAAATATGACAGGTGTGAGGAGTCTCTCAAATCTCGCCACGGGCTCATACCAAAAATCGTCAATATCTACTACGCCTAAATATCTATACTATCGATGACGATGTAAAAATGATAACTCGATTTTAATCTATAATATTATATACGTAGATATAGGTAATCCACAATAACCGCTCTCTCCAACAAATAAACAATTAAATCTATCATTTACATAACATTTCTATAGCAAACGCTGTAAACTACTCGATCGGGTAATCGGGTAATCCATACATGTGCATACATATATATAGTCTACTCCCTACAGTCCTACGTGTCGTCGAAATCTATTTTCGAGCAGTATCTCGCACAAGATTTTCTCTTACTTACCTACACGTTTTTGGAAGTAGTCAGAACAAAAGTTTTTCTTAAATATCTTTTTTCTTCATTGTTTTATTAGATCTCTCTGTTGTATGAAAAAGTAATAACAAATAATTGAACGAAAAAGGTCAGACCGTGACAAAGTAAACTAACTGAACGGACCGACAGACGGATCCGACACCGGTCATTGTTAATAATAAATCGTTCACATACGAAACGAATGTTTGTCGATGTGTGACGATCAAAGATTTTAATCGCGACGACTGCATCGTCATCTGGTTAATAACAATGGGTCTTAAAACCAGATACGTATCGTGCATGTGTAAGTGTAGAGTGCTACGTAGGTAGGTACATATGTATCTGTCGTACTTATATGTAACGTAACCACAAGCCCAAGTTAATTTTAAATTGAGAAAGAACTGAGAATGCCTGTTCGTGTACCCATTGGACTGTAACATGGAAATCGTAAAAAGAGTAAACATTTCGAGTCGAAGTAAAATTACAATATTCGGAACTATCATTCTGGAACGATGTCGCAGCAATTCGCTTCTTTCAATTCCGCCTAGGCGATCTCGAATGCAGTAGGTACTGGTTCAAAAGCGGCTACCTATCAAATTGAGAGCTATACTTATCTGGATACCAAACCGCAGTGTGAGCAAATTTTAAAAGAATAACGTTCGAAAGAAACGTAACAACCCGCGACTTTTGTAAGGAGGGGGATGGTGTAGCGGCGGCAATATCGGTATCAGTAAATGTAGCCCCCGAGATTTTTGAAGGAAAGGGTTGTAATTTGCGAGCGTCGTCGACACCACCACCCTACCACCCTTCCCTCTTATTTCTCTCCATCTTTTCCGGCCGAAAAGTTGGCGAAGAAATTAGTGCGTGCACGAGTTTTAAGACACGTCTCTCCTTGAAACAAAACGAAAGAGAGATGCGGGACGGGACAAAAAGGAACCGGCTGAGGGGAGGAGGGGGGTATTACGAGAAAAGACGGGAGAGGGTGAGTTTTGGTGTAGGTACGCGAGGAAAGGAAGGGTACGGAAGATTTCACCCTTTTTGTTCTCGTTTCTAGCAACGAACGATTACGTCTGAGGCTCGTTCTTTCTTCTTCTACCATCATCCCGACCAACCCCATCCCATCCCATCCGATCCCGTTCTGTTCTGTTCCGTTCCTTTAAGAGCCACGAACGATCCGCATGCATTATTGTCATTTCTCATTTGTGCGATTATCGTTAAAAATATTAATGACGCGACATTCTTCTTGAGCAACTTAATTCCTCGAGCGCAAATTTTGTACGCGCCTTTCTTAAATGAATAATGACTTCGGAATTATTTTCGCTGCTCTTGTATGTGATTGGTACTTTGAGATAACGTCGCGCTTTGTTATGCCTTTTGTGCGCCCCCGTCATCCTCGAACTATTACACCAGTCAACCCCCGATCCCGTCGTTCCCTTATTCTTCCATGTATCTATCGGGAGACGGCAACGGCAACGAAGTACGATTAAAAATGAGAACAGGTACCCACATACTTTGCCTTTTCGATACCAAGTTCTTTTGGAACGTATCAATCAAAAACAGCTACTCGTAACGGTATTCGTTCGGTTTTTTCTCTTTTTTTTCTGTTTGTTTTATTTATATTTTTAACTGCTTTTGTTGTTCCACGAAAATCCACGACCGAAGGTTCTCTCTCTAGATAGGTACCTATATGTAGATGTATTTGTGAAGGTATAGATGAACAAAAACCCACGATAAGTTAAACGTTTGAAGACGGTATCGCGAAGAATTTACACTTGTTAATGCGTGAGATAAAAGAGCAAACGTGAAGCTAGCTCGAGGAGGACACGTCGTCGTGTCGCCGTCGCCGACGTCCACGGGATATCACTTTGTGGGAGAATGACCATTATCGTATATCTGATCAAGTTACAACTTGGCATTTTTGCCATGCCATTCCGAACTAGTTAACCATCTCTGTATCGTACTACTTTTACTATACCTAAGATTATACATTTTTAACCAAAATGTAGTGGTGTAGTGTCTTTCTCTATAAAATTACAACAGTCGAAAATATTGTGTTTAACAGAACAAAATCTTGTAAACAATGAAATCAGTAATAAGTTTCAAGAAGATGCATAATGTTAGCTTAAATATAGGTAATTACTTTCTCCTTCGACTGGATATATATTAAGTAGGTTTACATATTGATTTAATGATAAGTACCCTCACAAAATGCGTTGCATTTTCTTTTGTTTGTTTTCTTAAACCTGGAAAGACAGATAAATATAAATGACTACTTATAAGAACAAATAAAAGCGCGTATTCGTAAATAATCATGACCGTTATTTCTATACCGCAAATTCAACCATATCAATCAAGCACAAATAATGCCGTTTCTTTAGACGATGATAATAATATCTATCGGCATGCACAACCATAATGCTATTTGTAATGCCATTAAATTTTATGTTAGTTCTCATAATTCCCGACAATCATCGACGAAAAAATTATCAAATTTTTTCTGTTATTTATTACGTAATGTGTATATCATCTACATAGTGTACCTACCTAATTTTTCCACGTATCATGAAAAAAAGGTTTAAGAAAACAACGATAGTCCGGCTCGAAGGACCAACTTATTTATCCGTATAGTCATAGTTTGGGAAAGTACCTGAGTACGAAAGAATAGACCAAATCTTTCAGTAATGTTACATGTATTTCGCTTGGTCATTTAACGTCCTTTATGCAATATTGTTCCCTGCGATACGCCTCTGGCTTGAAATATAAAACGATAATAGGTAAGTGTAAATTTTGGCAACTCTCTTTCTCTCTCTCTCCGTCTCTCATTCCGATACGGCCTCACTAATTAAGATCTTAACGTCATTCTGCCTTCGAAATTATCGATCTGGAAGAAGTTGCCGTTGAAAATAAAAATTTACATTTAACCCCGCTCGAATAATCCTTCCATTTACGATAACGCGCAAATCTACCCTTACGGCTCGCTCTCCCGGTCCGAACAACCCTTTTCCGCCGTCCTCCTCACTTTTTCTTTAATCAGTTTTCGGAGATTCTTTAAACATCTTTTGACGAGCTAAAACGAAAACTTTTCCTTATTATCTTACGCATTCCAAAGGCAATATTGAAACGGCCCAAGACCGTTGTTTTTTCGCCCTCATCTTTTCATTCTGCCCTATTCTCTTCCACCCACACCATCACTCGAAACTAAATCCGTTCGGATCGGTTACAAAGCAACATTTGTAATTACAAATTATATTTATGTAGGTACGATGGCGCCATCAGTACCTACAGACAAAACTTTTAGTTGTTTTTTTTTTTTTTTGTGTAGTACCTACCTAATATATAATAGCAATCAGAGACGATTTAACGCCGTTCATACCGAAGCTAAAGAATAAATTGATTATAGACAAATTAAATAACGTCTTAATTGAAAGAACGTTAATACCAGAAACCGGCCAAATACTACGACATCTGCTTACGATTGATTAAGTTCATTGTGCCTTTCTAATCATAATAATCCGTACATTCACGTTTGACGAGAAATTTCTTGTCATTTCTTGTCTAAATTAACTTATACAACTTCATCCTTGGTTGAACTAAACAAATAAAAACAACTGAAACTCAATGGACATCGAATCATGTAAACGATTTAAATTGAATTACTTATTATTACAAATCTTTAGGCAGAAACACATCAGTAGAAATTAATAGAATAAAAAGAACGTCGAAAACGATTACTTTGATTTCTAATAAAACGCCGGTTTTATTCAAACGTCGATCATTCGACAAACGAATGGCTTGCACAATAGTTTTTGAATTAATTGGAGTTTTACTTATTCGATTTGAATTAAAAACCGAAACTTCCGCGGTTAAACTCATTAAAGAAATATTGAGAAAAACAAACGAACGCAATTATGCGCGATAGAGCAGGAGAATCGTGTGCGCCGCCTCCACCAATTCTAACGCTTTAACGCTATGTAGATATACGTAAATATGTTTATTTACAAAATACTAAATGAACTTGCTAATATGTGGACGGATTGAACATTGACAGTTCAATTTTATTTCCCAAAATTCAAAAATTATTAATTAATCACTAATTTACTGAAGAACCAAAAGATGCTCTTCATACATATTTAGCTAGTATTATACGTAAACATACCTACCTACCTACCTACGTACCTATAGGTACGTAAACATAGTATGATATATGTACATATAATGCTCGGTAGTCTCATTCTAAAAAATGGTTGCTATCAAAAATGCAGTCGGGGTAAAGAATTACGAATGCAACGGGGAGAGAAGAATGAAAGATTTCAAGATCCCGATGGAGCGTCGATGCGCTTCGTCAATATAAGGCGAGGAAGATAAAAGAAGAGTGCGCTCTTTCAGGTGATGCTTCGCCGTGCAACTAAGAACCTTTTGTGAGCATATTTAATTTTGCTAATTATGAAAATTCCGAAGACGACGCAATATGTACGTAGGTATCCAAGGAAATTTTCACCTGAAAGAAATCAATAGAAAACTTTTTGAATCGATACTAATTAAGCTCTCTCAGGCGCTCGAAGGAATTCACAGAAAAAGGACACGTGCATAGATAATTACTCGAAAAATAGAAGGAATACAGACGCAGATTTAAAAAAATGGTTTACTCATCTATTACGTGAGTTATAAATTAATACAAGTTGAAATAAAACAACAATGTTGTCCTGCGCGATAATAGAGGGTTTGCAACGTCGGCGCTGGCATAGATACTCTCTCTCTCTTTCTGCTTTGTACACCGGAATTAATATGATAATATTTTACTTTAGCTTGAAATATTCGAGGACACCCGAGACTTCTCTTCCGGGTTTTCGTCCGGTCAGAAAGCGCAACTCTTCGGTTCCGGGAGAACGTCATCGCTTGTAGGGAAAAAGTTGTTTATTAGAAAATATGGATAAGGAATGCTTGTTCGCAGCGGAAATGTAGATCTAGAATCAAATGTCACCGTGTAAAAATAATAAGAACGACGGAAGAAAAACGTTATCGCTCAATTCCAGAAAAGTCACGGTTACTGTTGTACCAGAAAAAAACTTTTGAGCTTCTGGTATAACATCAGAAGATGACGAGGAACAATACCACGAGTGCTATAGGTGTAACCGTCCAACCCCAAGACGACCATTCGATTCGTTCAACAAACCGAGAATTAATGAAGACGGGAGAGCGCGTGCACACAGTCGTGCATACTAAGAATGTTTTTGCGCCCCCGTGTGCCACTTTCCTCATTCCACATTCTCGCGCCACCTTCCGTAGTAATAATAATAAGAAGAAGAATAATAATAACTAACGACGAAGAACTACGAAAAGAAGAAGAAGAAGAAGACCACCACCGACGATCGATATAAGACTTAATGAGTTCGCAAAAGAAGGCAGCAGGCACTGATGGGAAATGAGAGTGCCCGGCCGGCACCCCTCCCCCTACCTCCCCGTCCCCTCATCTCGACGATCCCGCGAGAGAGGGACGACGGGAGGACGAGGACGCGACGAGCTTTAAATGGGGTGAGAGTACACACATGAGTTGCCAATTTTAACGGCAGCACTTACTGATGAACTTTTGTTCTTCGCCGCCAACGAAAGAAGAAGACCGTCTGCAACCCCCTCGCTTTCAATGCCTCGCGACTTACCCTCTCTCTCTCTCCCTTCCGTCCGGATTAAACACGTTGCGTTTCTTAAGAATTTTTAACCAGCACTTTTGATTAGAAACTCCGCTCCTTTTTACCCTTTTTCCTTTGACTATTTTAACGCTCGCATAAGTAACAAGCCATCACACGTCATTCGCGAGCGTTCGAACTTTTCGGAACATTATTATAATGAAAGAACCAGTTAGACAGAGTTTCTCCAATCAGAAAGTAAGACGTTCCTAACTCACCGAACCCATCTCAACAAAACGCTACTTTACTGGGTGGCAGTACCTAAGTGATGGTTTTGAAAAATGTACCGTAATTAAACGCATGACTTTATAGGACCAGAATTAAACTCTCACGCCGAATTTGCTTCCCTCCCAGTTTACATGCTTTCAATTTTTCGTAAATTCGTCAATCGGGCGTGTTCTTCTCTATCCACCTAAGTGTAAGGTGAAAGTCTATACGAACCTTTTCTATTCGAACTTTTTAAGAATAACAAGTAGCAAATGTTACAATAGGTATATATTCAGAGGTTCCTTCGGTCCGACTAATATACTGGTCACGAGCTTTGAATTTTCTTAATTGCATTTTTTTTTCTTTTTAACTTTTGGCAATGTTCTGTTCTCCGCGCGAGATTAAAATTTCAAAAAGATGTCGGCGAATACTGTTATGTCTCAACTATGAAAGTGATAATACGTCTGAATGGAATGGAACTGCTGTGGCTGCTTTGAATAGAAATAATGGACCACCAGCACAAAAAGTCCACTTAGAAACACTTTCTTGAACGTCCCGAATAATTTTCTCCGAAACCGATTCAGTTGACAATAAATATCCCGATGACAACCAAGTTACCTACAAATATCTGTAGATGAATAATTAAACTGGTTGAATCTTTTAGCTGGTGTAGGTAGGAGGTATGTACTTTTGGACATCGTAATAGCAAGGGAAAATGTTTAATTTGTACTCTACATTTGATAGTAATTAATTGAATAATTTACGTACTCTTAGATACGTGTATGCACTCGTACGATAAATACGTCAATCGAGTCCACCCCTGAACGACGCGCCTTCGTCGGGGAATGCACATTTTCTTTCTCCTCGCGATTCGTGATTCCTTTGCTACCTCCCGCTCCTACTCGTTGAGACACGCGAGACCCATAAAAGACATATGAGCACTTAACTCATTCAACAAACCCCCCTTTTTACTACCTATCTTTTTTTCGCTCCTCCCTCCACCTATGCACGCCAGTCCACGCCGCACGAACACGTATGCGAGTGTAATCAACTTTCTTAGTTTCCCTCTTGACTCCCTCCACCTCCTAGTAGTCGTTCCTTCGCGTTCGTTACTCCCCCCCCCCCGCGGCCCAACGGCAGAGCTTCGCGGCGAGTCCCTATATCTCACCCCATCCCTCGCCATTAATACTTCTTCTTCAAAGCACAACTCGCATTTTAATCGATTTCATTTGCGCATGTGAGTCGGTGGCAAAAACTTGAGCCTCAGATGACGACGGAGGAACGTTGCGGGGGTGAGAACTAAGCAGCAAGCAAGCAAGCAAACAGCGGAGCAGGCGGGGGTGGGTAACGTAGGATCTGGACGAGGGGGGTCAGGGGCAGAGAAGGACACAAGAAAGAAACGGAAGAATGCGCGCGAATTAAGCAAAGACTCACTCTCTTACCTCATTTGCATTCTTTCTAATTTCAGACGATGGTCGTTTCGCATCTTTGTCTTGATGTGTTTGTTCTACGCGCTCCCTCCTACCCTCTGAATCCTCGTATGTGATGTACGTCTATTCCTATAGGTATCTTATCTACTTGTAAGTCCATAAGATTCTGATGTTGAATAATACAGGTACGGTTTCAAATAATCGCCAATTTACAACCGTAACTACTACGAAAAAGTTGAAAATTGTGGCGGTATGATGGTAGGAATGGCAAGAGTTAAGGGGTTATGAAAGAAACGACGACGTTTGCTTCTTTTTCTACTGTTTGTTTCGCTTTAATTTGAATTTTATTGCGATGGACTTGGCCTGTAATTACTTCAATTAAGCATTTCGAATAAGCTCAGGTTATGCGCCGCGGCGCGTCGTCGCCGTCGTCGTTGGTGCCGCCGAGAGATGACTACTATGACTACAGGAAGAAAAGTTCTTCTTCGTCTGCTCTTGGGACTTTTATTTTTACGGTTCGCTTCTCCGACATCGTTTGAAGCGAGCGAACCTCAATAGGATTTCAAATATTAGATAACGACGACGAATCGAGGCGGTCTTTGTGGGACGACAATGCCACTGCAACCGTCAAGAGGTGCTTCATAATCTATCTGTCCCCCAGTCGGTCGGTCACTTTTTTTTTATATATCTATGACATTTTCTACCTTACCTACCATTAGACGTTGCTTAGACAGTATTTTCACAGGCAGTTTATTTACGATTAGACGTATTGTTGTGAGTATTAGTTATCGTCCCTGCGGTGGTGCACGATATATACCTAGGTACCTACACTTACATGACCGAAAAACAAAGAATTCGGTCTTCCTTCCCGTTTTTGTGTAAAACAAAGCCTTCGTTGACGGCTGTTTTGTTTTACCAGACGGGACGAATGGAAATTGCGAATCCTTTGAGCCTTAATGGTCGGTAACATGTATCGTGTTTGAAGGAAATACCTGTAGTTAGGTATGCCACTGTTCTCCCTTTTAATGTGGTGCATTTCAAACAAAACATGATGAAAGAACAAAACGTGTCTCAGTATTGATGCAAAAGAGAAGCTCTTATCCCCATTCCGTTAGTAGGCAAATCATAGCAGGAGGTTCGGACACCACGTTGACTTTTTCTTTAATAATAACCGCCTGAATTCGGTTTACGTTTCTGTCTGACAGGCATGAGAAGGGAATAAACTCGTAAAAAATATTCCCTTCCCTAAAACACGGCAACAATAATTTCGGCAAGAGGATTTAGCCGGGGCAAAATAGCCGTCCCGTGCTGAGGTGCATTCTTTCCGATTCCGGACCACTTCCTGACTCGCCACCCTCCTCATTCTCCATCCACACTGTCCCGATTAAATATATTCTGATGGTGATCATCCATTTTCCTTTCTTCAGCTTCGCGTTGTCTGCGTCTATTTTTTTATAATTATTGAATTCGAAGCGATTCAATACACCGTAACCAATCTGAATGTATTTACAGTCAACAGTCTCAAATCGAGCTTCAAAGGTATGCAACGATATTATTAGTTATACTGGCTACCTATTCGTACATCTGTCTGTTACGTGAATGAGGTTAGAGGGCCAGAACGGCAGAAGCGGCCTCTTAAGCAAGTCTTAACTTAACCAATACCAGTCCGACCACAATCCAATCAAAGTTGGAACTGCAATGAACCTTAATGTAATGAAATTCCTTGGCTATATAGACATGTATCAGATCTTGGGGCACAAGAATCAATTACAGGCACAGGTACGGAACCATAGCCGTCGGTTTCGATATTCACCTACCTACGTGTTTCGAGAGTCGCAGTGTTTGTTGCTGTTGTCGTTGCATTGTTTTGGGATGCGACCGCAACTCAATGACTAATGACTAATGGAACTGGATATTGAGAGGAAGCAGAAAGGACGTGCAGGACGGAGAGACGACCAGGTTAGGGGCAGAGAAACGGTTGCTTACTGCAGATAGGTGAGATAGGATACACAAGAATATATTGGGGAGGTGGAGGAAGTCGCCAGGCGTCGAACCAAGACAAATGGGATCCTCGTCCACGTTAATTTCTCGCTTTCAAACTTCAACGATCAAACCGAATTCCACAACTTTGTGCTACTGTTGCTGGCAGAGTGGTGTGGTGGCAGCGTGACTTGGCCGGCGACAGGCACGGCGCGGCGTTGCGGGTTGAAGAAGGAGATGTAGGGTACCGCAAAACCGATCCATCCTTCTCTCTCTCCTACTGTGTCCACCAAGACATTTAATTTTCCTACCGCACGTTTGCCCGCGTTGATTAGTTTCCCGTAACTTCACCATGACCTCCTTCTCTTCAATTTTCTTTCTTTACGAAAAGTGAAAAGCGACGCCTTATCGACCACAAGCATTTTAAGCAATTTGCATAGGTATTATCATCGCTTACATTTAGATAAATAATTGACGTGAAGTTTATCAGATGTTTTTCCTACTTTTTTTTGTGAATCTTGCGTCAAGAGTAGGATAAGTCCTGCCACATCAAGAGGTGGGAGGGATCCAAATTAAAAGATACACATGAACACTTGTAAATGAGTAACTTTTTTGCTGTTGTTAAGAATCATTAACACGTTACTTTTTATAGTTACTTCACAAGTCATAGATTTTCCTATAAGATGGCATAATCTCACCGGTGCGTTTTCTTTAATAACAATTCTTCATTTATTTATTAATTTGTTATTTATAAAACATGCCTGTGTTATTTTCCCCAAAATAAGCCCCGCCATGGTTTTAAGCTCTTGCATCGAAAATGTGTCCGCAAGTAAGTCCCCTTGATTTGATTATTTATTTACATCGCCACAGTCTTCTTTTATATTTTAACGCAATTTGCAATATAATGCCAACAATGAGTGCTATGAGTGAGATTGTAAAATTACTTCGAGATCTGTCTTTCCTTTTTCTTTTCTTTGTTTGATGTTTCCTTACTTTTGTTTTCTGTTTGTCTTGAATGGAATAGGTGGTACGTTCCAGGAATGGTAATTTAAAAATACAAATTATTTCTGTTAAAATCTCATTAGAATTTCATTTCGAAAGAAACGCGGCAAAAAAGAAAAATAAAAGAACAAGCAACAGCATAGGCTCTCGCGGCATCAGCGGTAGCAAGCAGCAAGCACTAGAGACAAGACGGAAATGTGAAGTACATTAAAAATTAATTAATACTCGGAGATGAGCGCGGGTAGGAATTTTTATTTCTCTGCACTCGACATCCTAATTACGAGTTTTACAAGGTTATGTGCGTCTCGACGTCGACGTCGACAACGATCGTCGTCAGCGTCAGCGTCGGAACTCTAAAGAAATATTTTAACGAAATGTTCGAACTTTGATAAAATTATGTAGCTCAGTCGGCGGCTACTCTAGTTATCAGTAAATGGACTTATGAATGTGTTAATTATCACCAAAAGGTTCATTCCTTAGGGACTTCAAACCCGTTTTTCTGAAAATTTCCAAGATGTTTAACTTCTGCGCTTATTACATACCCACACAAGAATTTACTTGCATTTCCGACTTATTTTTAGTCAATTTATCCACTTAAGGGTACCTTTATCGTTTTAGTGCTATCGTAACTTTTCGGGCATTATTTATTATGCAAAAAGCGAAATAACTGCCAAAACGGGAATCGAACCCGAACACCAGGTATCGTGGCACTAGTCCATATGGAACTAATGGCACCATCTGTTGCTGATTTCAAATCTATATACGCGCGTGTATGTAATAATTTATTTAAAAAATTTTGAGTAAATATATTTGCACGAAAACACATGTTAAATGATATATTTAAACAGGAAATGAAATAAACAGTATACTTAAAAGTGTTTTGAGCGTTTAATTTCCTATAAATGTTATAGTATTCATTTCCATTAGTTTTGCTATGCGCTGATAGATGGCGCCGTCATCGAATATCAAATTATTTCCATTTCTCTCGACAATGATTGCCTAGCTCCCCTCTCTTTAAAGCAACGTTTATCAATCTCATTTCTGTCTCTGTCGCGTGGCACGTCTTATGTAAATAGGTGCTGTTATTTCTGTATAAATTGAATTTTTGTAAAAAAAATCACGTTGTCATCACACGCATAACAAACCGTTTATCGTACTCAATTGGAATAGTGTAGTCCGTCATTTAGTTTATTATTATTATAAATGAAAATGGTAGAAAAAGACTTGAGGTAAGTTTTGTTAGGTTATATTATGTTGTATTTTTGTTTTCAGTAAGTTGTGAATAATTGTTGTTTCCATTAATATTGTTTATAATTTGGTTCATAAACTCAAAATTACCTTGTTCGTTTCTATAGAAAGTTATTATTGGTGGCTTTTGCATAATAGGGATAGATATTTTATAATATTCGTTTAAACTATCTACAGACTGCACCAGAAAAACAAAATCTAAACATTTAAGTTAATAAAATATTGTCTTCTATTCAATGTGAGTAGTTTATACAGTGAGTATAAATATAATTTGATTATTATCATAAATATCTGAATATTTCATTCGCCTGTTAAGGAAACTATTAGTTATAATTAATAAACACATTCAACTGTCCGTACAATACTAAATCACAAAAGGTACTGCTCCTACTACAGTGAATCTGTAAGTGTAACTGTAAAAAAGTAACTATTACTCTCATTATATACCTAACAGATTCTATCCCGTAAACTTATGGAAATGTATTTGCTATACTTTTATTTAGCAAGAAGTGTCGAACACCTAACGTCTGATTAAAATAACAAACGTAACAGAAGATTTTTTTTTTATAACAGAGAGGGTTTACTGCTGGGCATTGGAAACCCCTTACTCGATATCAGTGCGGTAGTCGACATGGCTTTCGTTGAGAAGTATGGAATGAAACCCAACGATGCTATCCTCGCTACTGACAAACACCAAACACTTTACAAGGAACTTATAAATAATTATAAAGCTGAATACACAGCTGGCGGAAGTGTACAAAATGCCCTTAGGGTGGCCCAATGGGTCCTCGAGAAGCCGGAGATCACAACTTTCTTTGGTTGTGTAGGTATGCAGAGTATTCGCTAAAAATTGCAGTTTTCAAAAATTCTAATTCCCTATTCTTCCAACTTTTTCCTGTTATCAGGTAAAGATGATTATTCGAAAATTTTGGAACGTAAAGCGCGTGAATGCGGTGTTAATGTTCAATACCAATACTGTGATAACGAACCCACAGGAACATGTGCGGTCCTTATAACAGGAAAAGAAAGGTCATTATGTGCTAATTTGGCTGCAGCCAATCACTTTACAAGTGAACATGTACATAAACCCGAAAATAAGAAGTATATTGAAATTGCAAAATTCTACTACATCTCGGTAAGTGAAATGTGTTTGCTTAAAATGAGCAAAATTTTGCGAATCTGTCACGATTCCCATTTAATAAATAAGCCTCTCTTAGGTTAATCCTACAATTAAATTGTCTGTTACTAGAAATTTTTTCTTTTTTTTTATTATCATGTACTTATTACAAACAATAGATTACAGTAAATTACGTAATACCGATTAAATTATTGGTAGATATTTTTATAAGTGGTTTGTGTACTGTCGCATTTTTCTACGATCCTCCTCGTAATTTTTAAATAAAATTAGTGACATTTTACGTAACTAAACAAGTTGTCCTTGGAATTGAAATGGTCAGAATGATATTCATTCTCGTTAATAACGTACGATTATTCTTATCAATATAATTTCGATTTGAACTGTATGTTGAAAAATGCAGTTTAAAAATATTTAAGAGAATGTCTCGTAAGCGTAAAATTTCGCCAGTTTCTTTTGTTTTCCAGTGTAATTGTTCTAAAATGATTTTCGTGTTTTTAACACTAACAATTCATTAAAAAAATGTTCCTTTGTTCTTCATTGCAGGGCTTCTTTCTAACAGTTAACCCAGCCACAGTGCAAGAGGTGGCAAATCATGCCCTCGCAAATGACCGCATGTTCGTGATGAACTTGAGCGCTCCTTTTGTCCCACAATTTTACATGAAACCCTTAATGGATGCCATGCCCTACGTGGACATTTTATTCGGAAACGAAACCGTGAGTTTCCCTATTTTTTTGCCTATAAATTTGTCCAAAGAGGTATTTGTAATTATTCGAAAACACATTGTAATGTATATCAGGAAATATTTTCCTATGAACGTCTTCATTATTTAAATGACAAAAGCATTAGGTCGTCGGGATTATCTGCTACCGTAATATTTTTACTCAATAATTGTGTAAGATGTTTGCAGAAAGACGAACCAAAACAAACGTATACGTAACTTTTGAAAAAGTGATTGCGGTAATCATTATCTTTTTTTAATATCATTACAAAATAATAATAATTTAAATTTACATATCGGCTATTCCAGAAAAATAAAACATGCAGCTTAGAAAGAATATATATTATTGTATTTTAGGTTGTTTTACGTTAAAAACAGTTGTTTTTCTAGGAAGCAGCAACCTTTGCCAAAGAACAAAATTTTGGAACCGACGACTTGAAAAAGATCGCGCTAATGATATGTGATCTTCCGAAACACAATAAAAATCGGTTGCGAGTTTGCATAATAACGCAAGGCGAAAATCCAGTCATAATGGCATCAAACGGGGCCGTCAAAGAGTTCCCGGCCATCCAGCTACCTCCCGAGAAAGTGGTAGATACTAACGGAGCCGGGGACGCCTTCGCAGGTGGTTTCCTTGCCCAACTTGTCCTAGGCCGAAATTATGACGATTGCGTGAAGTGTGGCATCCGGACTGCAACAGAAATTATCCAGAGATCCGGTTGTACTTATTAGAAGTAAGTTGGAACACGTATAATAAGGTAATAAAAAAAGCAATTTTCGTCTATTTCGTCGATTATTTATTATCTCTATACAGTACGATAATATTTTATTTAAATTTGTTATGAAATGACAATTGAATAAAAAAAAAACAGTGCTGTGCCTATTAATTTTATAATGAAAACGATTAAAAACGAACAGCAATTTATGAATTTAATTCGTAAAGCTGTAATGT
This sequence comes from Agrilus planipennis, assembly GCF_000699045.2. Lineage (NCBI taxonomy): Eukaryota > Metazoa > Arthropoda > Insecta > Coleoptera > Buprestidae > Agrilus > Agrilus planipennis. The sequence goes on from NW_020438926.1 coordinate 589,169, forward strand.
CCACCCTCTGTCGGCCAACTAATAAAGCGTATGTGAGTGGTGTTCTTACTACGATTACAGGAAACTACGTCGTTACCTTTCGGCAAATAGCAAAGGAATATAGTCAAACTGCCTACTTAAACCGTTCGTAAGGTGCTCCCTCTAGCGACGAACGAGCAAAACCTAATGTTTAAATGATAACTACAGGAACTGCGGCGGGCAAATAGTAAAAGCATACAACTCGGATCGTTTTAAACTCAAATTAACTAAACACCAACGTTGGATTGAAATAAAACGATTATATTACATTTAAGACAACCTTTATTAATGAATGCATACTGGTCAATTGGGTTACATGTACAGAACATCATTGATAACTTACACAGTTATTCAAAAGCACTTACATTACCTAAACTAGATTAAGTTCTTTCCAACGGCACTGCACCGCTCAGACTCATCCCGGAGACAAGCACGATTAATTAATTCTACGTGCAACAAAACGTAACAAAAGGTCTTAGAACAGTGCCGTGGGCTGGTTTATACTGTGATTACGTTTAAAGATCGTTACACCTTTTTTTTCTTGTATTTTGCTGATTATTAACTAGCGACATATATTTTGAATCCTTATTGAAATGTAATATTTATTTATTAACGTTATTTGGGGTATAATAGTAGTAGTGTAATGTAATAGTAGCAGATGCAATAGTAGTAGTAATAATAATAGTAAAGTAGTAGTAATAGACATCCATAGATCAAATTTGATTTAATTTTGTCTAAATTATTTGATATCACCATGATATTTGGCCTGGTCCCCTGAGTATACCCTCCCCTATTATTATTATTATGTGTGTATTTATTTATTTATATAACTGCGATATAAACGCGTTTCGTGTTTCGAGATTCGCTTTCATTAAACAATTTCAGATCAGACCAAAGGAAACACGACTTTCCGCTCCGTTTTAATAATACCGAAGCTATGCAGATTTATTGAGAAAGAACTAAGAGGCAATAATTAATTATTCGTATTATAATGATTATTATTATTATTATTATTATTATTAGGTGCCCATCCACTTTTCGCGTGCGGTATTATTATAAATGTTCGTATGTGTACACTTGATTTTAATTGTTTAATTAGATGGGAATGCAGGTGTTGTGTGTATTTATCGTATGTTTAGAATTTCCTGTTGCACATCTACGTGTTTCTGTCCATTATTTCATATTCAATACGGTATTGTTAATTTTTCTTGCATTCATTAGTCCGCTGTTCATATTGATGACTATTATTATTATTATTAAACAAAATATGGGATACGTTTTTAATATCGGTAGTTGTTTGTTGAGTATGACACTAAATTATTTATTTATTTATTAATTATGAGATCGAAAATAGTAAATGATGAATGGTTTCTTATCGTTTAATTTCGCAATCAACACACATCTACATAATTTTGGATACTAATTTTCTTTTTTTTTTTTTTTAATTTAACTATAGCTTCTGCAACACCTTCAACAACGTAATATATCAAATTAAAAACGCTAAATTGAAAAATTCAGGCAACAATTGGACTAGATTCAGGAGGGAACTGTTTAGGCCATTGGCATTTTTACACATTTTACTTAATAAAAGAAAATACACAGTTAATAATATTCATAAAAAAAATTATAACACACAAACCTGAAATACTAATAACCTTTGTGATGTCGATTATTTGGTAACAGACTATTACAAAAACCGCAAGTTTTGCAATTTTTTATTTTATATACTCCAACACAAAAATTTGAAAGAAGGAGGTATATTAAAACAGCAAGGGTAGATAATAAAGTAATTTTAAATGACTAGATGTTTCAGAGACTTTTAGAAGGCCTTTTTTTAATTAATTATATACTTGTTCGTACTCTTGCATTCGGCTAGTCTATTATGTTGATACAGTTTTTTGTTTAATTGTACTCGCAAAACCCTGTGTACATTAACAATTGGTTATTTACGATTAGTTTATGAAAAAGCTGCAAGCTGCCTGTAGTCCAAATTTTATTGCAAAACTTGGGCCAATCACCCACGAACCGTGGGAGAGAATTGTTAGGCAAAATTAACATTTTGGAAAAAGGTAAAAGAACTTAAAAACTGAACACACTTACGTTAACTTATAATCTTAAAACCCAAAACCACCCTACAACTAACTAGAAAAGCAAGTGTATTAATCGAATCTAAGCTTTTAAATAATGACTATATATTTCGTTTATACTCAGTATTCTTTTTTACCATGTTCGTCATTTTTTCCGTCGTCATGCAGGACAAGTGAATCTTGTTGGTACGATTTATTTTTTTTGTTTTTATAATAATTTTACTAATATACAAACCTACTATTTACTTGCCGCTTAACCTACGTTTTTTTAAGTATGTTCAATATATTTATGAAATAATAACAATTGTACAGATTTTTTTGTATTTTGCCAATATACACATATATTGCATTAGTAGTAACATTAAAAACACAGCATGTAAGCGTTCGCGATGTACAGTTTTTCAACTGTAAAACGCAGTGAGCAAATTCTTGAGAAATTTTGGTTTGGCACGTGAAAAGTACAATACTTAAAAACTAACAGTGCTATTATGCATTATGATTGCTACTATCATTTGTAAAAGGTATAATTTTGAAACAAAAACAACGCAACACCTATTAAACAGTAACACATATTAAACATCGTTATTGTGTGTGTGTGTGTGTTTTTTTTTTTTTTTTGAGAGAGATAGAGAGAAGGAGGTTTAATCACGTTACAAAAACAAACCAAAAAACTCCTCGTTATAATACTGAAAAAATACAAATTTTTAAATACATGAAGAAAATACAGCGTGACTACGCTAGCGACAAAAAAATCGATCTTTTAAACGTTTGCAACATACTATGTTATTAATTGAATTAATTAACATACAATCCTCCAAGCGTACTACACACATACAATAATATGCAATAATTTTTTTTTCCGTTCCGGTCATCCCGTGTAAAAATTATCGCAATGGAAAACAGCCTGCAGCTAATTGTGTTATTTGTAGTGAACAACGGCTATTTTGTTATTAAAATTTTTGTTTGCAAACTAGCTAAATCTAAAATTTAATAGCACCTTCTTAGAATGGACCTATGTTTCTGTACAAGGTTTCGTGCAATCGTTAAAAATTGCCCGCGACAAGTGGCACATAAAGTAGTTAGTTAGTCCTTTGTCGCAAAACAATTTTCAACCCCTGGTATCCCCCTAGTCTTCATTCGTGCCCTCAGCAAGGCTTATATGTGTAAAATTACATACTAGAATGGGTTGTTTTTTTTTTTTTACAAAAAGAACTTTCTCACTCTATTTTATAATGGAGAAGGCAAAGTGCGGTATATTCTGAAGTTAATGGTTGGTTAATTGATTACATTTATTTTTAGTTATCTACAAAAGAAACTGACGCTATTCGTAAAACTGTTTCTTAAAAAATAATTTTTAGATAGTTTACACCTGCTGTCCTTGTTTACAACAATTATTATCATTGAACAATTTCTAATCAAAAATGAAGGTACGATATAATTAGGTCAACTGCTTTTAATGTGTACTTATCTAGTCGTAAGTGTTGTATGTAAAGATCGGAAGAGACAAAACAATCTTCAACTAGACACTCTTTATAAAAGTAACAATAAAAAAATACAACTTTTTAAATTAAATCACGACTCGTTATCTAAACAATAATTCAGAAATCTACCAAAATCATTACCTACCTACCTACAAAAAGTGCAATAAAACCATCATATCATAATCAATCATCATTAATATTATTATTATATTATATGCAAAAATACCACACGACAATCAGGAACACGTAAAGAAATTTAAGGAATGTTAAATTAGTAATTTCCACTACACTAGACAATAGACATTCGTAACATTATTACGACTTAAAGCCAAGACACTGAATATTCTAAAAACCTGAGACAGCGGGCCTAACAAACTTTCGGACCCCACATTCACGACTACTCTAACTTCCAGGCGTTTTGCTGAATGGGAACGTATCCCATCGAATGTTAGTAGCAAAAAAGGGGACAACAAAATACGAAATAAGCGACGACAGTGATAGATTTTTCAAAAAGACAATAGGAGTGTCGCCACTCAAATTAACACGTAAATGTAAGCAATTAATAGTTTAACTGTTCCTATTGAACTTTACCCGCTTATTTCATACTTTGCATAAACCTAAAAAAAAAAACATGAACTGTACCACAATATTTTACATTAACCTACTTGATATTTTTTATTTAAATATTAGACATACATAAGTTCATTATCTTTTTACAGTTGGCAGTACCAGCTAGCATAATCTCCATCGAGATCTATCGACAAACTAAATTAAGGTCCTTACATCTCCAAACTGACCCCTGGCTCAACATTATATTGAAATGTAAAAAAAATAATTAAAAAAAACTTACACAAAGCAAAAAAGACTCGAGGTGAGAAGGGAGATATGACTGTTTTTTATCAGTTCAACAATCAAAAACACCTTATTTAAAATTTTAACTGTAACTTGATCGCTTTCTTATGCATCGTCATTAAAATCATTATAAATATTTATTTATTGATTTATTGTAGAAAAATCATATTTTTTTTTTTTGATAATATTTATACAAGTCATTTTACTTGGGGAAGAATAGCAGCATAAATGCACCCGATCTAATTTATTAACCCTGTCTAAAAGTCAGGCCCTTAAATTATTTATTAATTGCACAATAATAGGCACTTGTGTTTGTGCTACATCAGTGAACACACAAATTATGTACACAGCACAGACGCGTTTCATTAGTAATAATGCAACTGTCAAAACAAAAAATGGGAAAGGAGAAAATGCGCGCAATTTTTAATTTTTGAACGTATACACGTGTTTCACAGACGAAAAGCACTCACCGGACTTTTATTTAGATTTAAAGAGTTTAAACATAGAAATACAGCATACTACACGGTACTTTATGTGATTAATTAAATTTAATTTGCATTGCATCAAACGGTTCTTTAAAGAGAGGAAAAAAAAAAGAAAACTAAGTACTACTGTAAACCTATCACAACCTTAGATGGAAGAATTTGGCGGGATTCTCTTGCAAAAAGTTAGTTATATGACACTATCGTCTTTGGTATTTTACTGACAAGTTTTTGACTGAATTAAAAAAAAATAGATGGCAAGAAATCAAAAATGTAGTTAGTATAAAGTCGAAAAATTTGGTAGTAGCGACGAGAACTATATCCAACAAACGAAAAAGTAATAGTAATAAAAACTAGTCAACACGAAGCGTACGGCGTGAATAATTAATTAATACTTAAAAAAAATAAAGAGGAGAACAAAAATATTGCACGTTGTGACATAAACACAACTACAACAAGTCCTACCTAATACTAGAACGGACTAAAAATGTACGAGCTAAGTAACGAAATAAGTAAATTAACTTAATTAGTTTAAACCTATTACCCATCAACCTTAACACTTACTGTTTTCTTTTTTTTGTTTTCGTAATTCCAACAAGATTCACTTTTTATTGCGCGATGCTCATTGTAATCGAATTTAGATATTTACAGATTGTTTTTTGATGTTATTGAGTATAGAATTTTATGGAAAAAAATTTGGCAACATTTAGAGCCACAACCTAATAACATCCGCTGCTCAAAGGGTAGCAGTAGTCGAAGACCATCAGCCATCACTGGTATTTCTTTTTTTTTTTTTATTTGTAGAGGCACGTCTTTTATTTAGATTTAGTGTGGTTTCACATTATTTTGGCAGACTTTAATAACCTTGTACACAATATCATCATTTCGAAACGAGCGACGTTACATGCCTGTATTAACTTGAGACGTTAACAACTATTTGGTTAAAAAAAAAAGGACAAAAATCCAGGCGAAATAGCGCGCCCGTCCTCAATTGAATAAATTACAAGTATGATAATATCTACAACATTCGATACGATAGAAAGGACATTGCTGAGTTCGAAGAAGCAGGCTTTAAAAAATTGTCTTGTTGAAGGCTTTTATTCTTCCCTTTTTTTTTGTTTTTGTTTGTTTTCATTATTTATAACACAGTTATCAAATAAGGACATGTTTTTTACATTTCCATCGCCTCAGTTAGTGATATGGCTTGAGAACGAAAAAGAAAAAACGAAAATACAATCCAACACAGTGACTAAACTTTGGCATTTTAAGTCTTAATTTTATGACAGCCACTTGTAATGTCGATATTGCCCACTTTTTTTTTTTTTCGACACGGGAATTTTGACGCGTTCATGTAGCAACGCGTTTCTCCAGCTGAAAAACTTACGCAGACTTAACATATACATATAAGAAAATATTATTTATTTATTCGCAATATTTGATCCTTCAAAATTCGAATTGTGTGAGAACACGTGTCAACTGCAACTGCTCGTACCAAAAACAACAAGCAAACATACGCTCATCTTCAAAGCAAGCATCTGTCCACACACACGGATATGATCGCGCCGAAATTCTCGCAAATAAGTTTTTGTAGTCATTAAATGTAAAATATTAACACTCTTAAATTCTACCGAACACCAAATTGTTACTCTATCGCTAAGGCAGATATGCCGTACTAAATACATATATAATATTTNGCTACCTCCCGAGAAAGTGGTAGATACTAACGGAGCCGGGGACGCCTTCGCAGGTGGTTTCCTTGCCCAACTTGTCCTAGGCCGAAATTATGACGATTGCGTGAAGTGTGGCATCCGGACTGCAACAGAAATTATCCAGAGATCCGGTTGTACTTATTAGAAGTAAGTTGGAACACGTATAATAAGGTAATAAAAAAAGCAATTTTCGTCTATTTCGTCGATTATTTATTATCTCTATACAGTACGATAATATTTTATTTAAATTTGTTATGAAATGACAATTGAATAAAAAAAAAACAGTGCTGTGCCTATTAATTTTATAATGAAAACGATTAAAAACGAACAGCAATTTATGAATTTAATTCGTAAAGCTGTAATGTCCACCCTCTGTCGGCCAACTAATAAAGCGTATGTGAGTGGTGTTCTTACTACGATTACAGGAAACTACGTCGTTACCTTTCGGCAAATAGCAAAGGAATATAGTCAAACTGCCTACTTAAACCGTTCGTAAGGTGCTCCCTCTAGCGACGAACGAGCAAAACCTAATGTTTAAATGATAACTACAGGAACTGCGGCGGGCAAATAGTAAAAGCATACAACTCGGATCGTTTTAAACTCAAATTAACTAAACACCAACGTTGGATTGAAATAAAACGATTATATTACATTTAAGACAACCTTTATTAATGAATGCATACTGGTCAATTGGGTTACATGTACAGAACATCATTGATAACTTACACAGTTATTCAAAAGCACTTACATTACCTAAACTAGATTAAGTTCTTTCCAACGGCACTGCACCGCTCAGACTCATCCCGGAGACAAGCACGATTAATTAATTCTACGTGCAACAAAACGTAACAAAAGGTCTTAGAACAGTGCCGTGGGCTGGTTTATACTGTGATTACGTTTAAAGATCGTTACACCTTTTTTTTCTTGTATTTTGCTGATTATTAACTAGCGACATATATTTTGAATCCTTATTGAAATGTAATATTTATTTATTAACGTTATTTGGGGTATAATAGTAGTAGTGTAATGTAATAGTAGCAGATGCAATAGTAGTAGTAATAATAATAGTAAAGTAGTAGTAATAGACATCCATAGATCAAATTTGATTTAATTTTGTCTAAATTATTTGATATCACCATGATATTTGGCCTGGTCCCCTGAGTATACCCTCCCCTATTATTATTATTATGTGTGTATTTATTTATTTATATAACTGCGATATAAACGCGTTTCGTGTTTCGAGATTCGCTTTCATTAAACAATTTCAGATCAGACCAAAGGAAACACGACTTTCCGCTCCGTTTTAATAATACCGAAGCTATGCAGATTTATTGAGAAAGAACTAAGAGGCAATAATTAATTATTCGTATTATAATGATTATTATTATTATTATTATTATTATTAGGTGCCCATCCACTTTTCGCGTGCGGTATTATTATAAATGTTCGTATGTGTACACTTGATTTTAATTGTTTAATTAGATGGGAATGCAGGTGTTGTGTGTATTTATCGTATGTTTAGAATTTCCTGTTGCACATCTACGTGTTTCTGTCCATTATTTCATATTCAATACGGTATTGTTAATTTTTCTTGCATTCATTAGTCCGCTGTTCATATTGATGACTATTATTATTATTATTAAACAAAATATGGGATACGTTTTTAATATCGGTAGTTGTTTGTTGAGTATGACACTAAATTATTTATTTATTTATTAATTATGAGATCGAAAATAGTAAATGATGAATGGTTTCTTATCGTTTAATTTCGCAATCAACACACATCTACATAATTTTGGATACTAATTTTCTTTTTTTTTTTTTTTAATTTAACTATAGCTTCTGCAACACCTTCAACAACGTAATATATCAAATTAAAAACGCTAAATTGAAAAATTCAGGCAACAATTGGACTAGATTCAGGAGGGAACTGTTTAGGCCATTGGCATTTTTACACATTTTACTTAATAAAAGAAAATACACAGTTAATAATATTCATAAAAAAAATTATAACACACAAACCTGAAATACTAATAACCTTTGTGATGTCGATTATTTGGTAACAGACTATTACAAAAACCGCAAGTTTTGCAATTTTTTATTTTATATACTCCAACACAAAAATTTGAAAGAAGGAGGTATATTAAAACAGCAAGGGTAGATAATAAAGTAATTTTAAATGACTAGATGTTTCAGAGACTTTTAGAAGGCCTTTTTTTAATTAATTATATACTTGTTCGTACTCTTGCATTCGGCTAGTCTATTATGTTGATACAGTTTTTTGTTTAATTGTACTCGCAAAACCCTGTGTACATTAACAATTGGTTATTTACGATTAGTTTATGAAAAAGCTGCAAGCTGCCTGTAGTCCAAATTTTATTGCAAAACTTGGGCCAATCACCCACGAACCGTGGGAGAGAATTGTTAGGCAAAATTAACATTTTGGAAAAAGGTAAAAGAACTTAAAAACTGAACACACTTACGTTAACTTATAATCTTAAAACCCAAAACCACCCTACAACTAACTAGAAAAGCAAGTGTATTAATCGAATCTAAGCTTTTAAATAATGACTATATATTTCGTTTATACTCAGTATTCTTTTTTACCATGTTCGTCATTTTTTCCGTCGTCATGCAGGACAAGTGAATCTTGTTGGTACGATTTATTTTTTTTGTTTTTATAATAATTTTACTAATATACAAACCTACTATTTACTTGCCGCTTAACCTACGTTTTTTTAAGTATGTTCAATATATTTATGAAATAATAACAATTGTACAGATTTTTTTGTATTTTGCCAATATACACATATATTGCATTAGTAGTAACATTAAAAACACAGCATGTAAGCGTTCGCGATGTACAGTTTTTCAACTGTAAAACGCAGTGAGCAAATTCTTGAGAAATTTTGGTTTGGCACGTGAAAAGTACAATACTTAAAAACTAACAGTGCTATTATGCATTATGATTGCTACTATCATTTGTAAAAGGTATAATTTTGAAACAAAAACAACGCAACACCTATTAAACAGTAACACATATTAAACATCGTTATTGTGTGTGTGTGTGTGTTTTTTTTTTTTTTTTTT
>NW_020438926.1:603361-614740 GCF_000699045.2 Agrilus planipennis
TTGCAGTTTCAATAGCTAATAACCTAATAAAAAAAGGTACGGAATCACATAAAAGCGAAAGTTACATAATTAAAACTGTAACGTGAGCCAATATTCAAATGTACTTAAGAAGCACCCACAATTTTTTAAAGTGACTTACATTGTGCACAACCTAACTTACCACATTCTATCCTAGTAAAATATTTTGAGAAGCTTGACTTAACCCTACGCTCTTTTTTTGTTTTTTTTTTTTTTATATATTTTTCCTAAATAAACAACGCTAACTAACACTACGGATTATAAAGGTACATAATATCAGACATTGACATAAAATGTTGTTGAACTAGTTCAAATTTAAAATTCCCTAGCAGTTTGCAAGGCAATTCTAAATAAATTTAAAGCAGATTGACGACAATATTAATATACGCCATAGTATTAAATCACATGTCAATCCCAGTGGTTATCTCTCATTCCTAAGCCCACCCATTCTACATAACTGTAAGTTGTTAAACGTTCCCGTTCTGTATTATATAACTGACGGATGTTCATTAGAATGTAACAACTAAACAACACAACAACACGCCCCATAACCGACCACAGAACAACCACTGCACACTCAATTTTTTTTGTTTTTATCCTTTTTTTCTTAGTACCTAAATTTCTGAAGATTATATGTACACTAAAATAGCCTTTAAACAGGTTTAAAAATAAAAAATAAAACGAATCTGTATATGTTTTGGTACACTACATTAACTCATTTGTAAACAGTTTAGAAAATAAGTCGCGCATCATTAGTTTATGTAACAATTTTAATCTACCGGCCAAACAACTTTAGCTCTCTTTTATTTCAAATAAAACGAAGAAAAAAAAAACTAAGAATTTATCCATGTGCAAAATTGGACCATCAAACGCTGACAGGATAAACGTCCCTTTTCTTCAACGTTAAAATGATTGTTTTCAGGCCCCTCCCTTATACATCGACCAAACAGCTAACTAAACACTAATTACGATGATAGACAATATCATCACTAATACCTAAAAACGAATACAATTAAGCTACAAATTGGCAAAAACGATACTTGATTACAATTTCTAATATGGAACTTCTTTTACTGTAGGCTTAAGGTAAAGCGTTTTGAATTTAAAGCAGTGGATTATTTTTAATCTCTTGTTCACATCATATTGTCGCGCAACCTTACAAAAATTGGAAACGGGAACACACGCAACACGCTTGATTTAAAATCTCACTTAAGTCCATAATCCGACAGAATAGATAATGCGTACGTACGTATGTACAGCCCCCTAAGTCTGCTCACTGTCAAATCGAATCTTTTTAATTTTTCTTATTGGAATGTTACTCTCTCTCCCAGCCCGAGTGTGCTTTCTACATCTTATGTACATACACAAAACATATTACTGAATCCAATCAATAGCGAAACTTAACATGTTTTTCCTGTTTTTATTACCAAAAACTTTAAAAATGAAAAAGCCACTTTGATTTCACAGCACAGTTTGTGTTAACGTCAAATATATATGTATATTATATACGTTGTGTCAAAAATCCAATCCTGAAAGACATGTATGCACGTAAATTGTTATACAATGTTTTACTCTACTTGTAAGAACAGGATTTTAGTACTATTCTTTTTTTTTCTGTTTTGTTTTTGTCAATAAGGAAATTTATTTATTTGGCCAGTTTGCCCGAAACAGAAATCTCATTACATGTTCCTATTTTCGCAAAAATTTGTTTAACCGGTAGAGTGCCAATTTAAATTAATTCACTCGTCGATTTAAAATGAGTTCAGGAAAAATGTTGACATTTATTTCTTATTTTTGTTCGATACATTTCATACGAACGTGCAGATCAATTTGCCGTTTTAATAACAACCGCTAAAACACTGCAAAAAAAAAATAGGAACCTACATTTTTGGTCTTTGCTTCTTCATTTATTTTTTAATTATTAATTAACAGTAAAGAGAGCCACATATCGCATAGAATAAACAGATTATTGCAGCCGTAAACTATAGGTATTAGTTAGTAACTGCTAACATTGCAAACAACGTTCGAATAGTGAATAATATTGAGTCTTTGCAAAACGGGCGATGAAACCTTTCTTTCAAAGCGTAAAACTGTCATATTTTTAGATGTATCAAAACATTAACTTCGTTTCTCAATTAATGGGTAACACACTGCCACATCATATTCAATATTTCAGCCACGAAAGAGTAATATGTATGTATTGATATTCCATGAACGCGATTGTAACGGGTGATTTTTCGAAGTTTGTGATGAAAAATTTTACAGTTTTACTATCGAGCGCAGAAAACTAAAATGTGTGTGTGTGGTAACTTGTTGTTTGAATTTATAAATGCACTTTAACTTTTAACATGGCCAATGGAAAATGATATACATATGTATTTCGTACTATTATTAAAAGAGAAAATACAAATAGAAAAGCATGGAAATGTCTCAGTCCAGCAAAATTTCCGTCACAAACAAATCACAGCAAAAAATGGACTAATATGTACGAACGAATATGTATATCCAGAGATACATTTACATAAAAATACGGCTAGCTATCATAAATATCGTAGTAATAATAAAATTTATATATTATATACTTTGCTTAAAATTAGAACGATATATATGTATTTATAATATTACCGGCGATTATTTTATAATTGTGTTTATTATTATTAAATTTTAAGAATACTTAATGTGCAGTCTAAATTGATTGTGTGGTGTTATGCAGCTGAACACCAATTTCGGATCAGCCGATTCGTGTATGTATTAACAAAATATGATTTTGTGTGTAGTATGTGTAGTACTTTTTCATTTCTTCTTCTAATTTTTATTTTTTGATATAAGGAAGTGGAAAGATCACAGGTTTTCGGGGTCAAGAAAGGCATCCGTACACTAAAAATTTGTTCGCATCCTTCCTGAAGAAAACGCCTAATGTTTACCTGAAAACCACCTTTAAAACAAAAGCAACAAAAATTGCTCGTGCATCAATGGCGTGGATGAAATCGGGGTTGGTTTCCAGGTTAACACACATCATTCGTTTAGATAGCGCGTACAAATTAAATTTTCTTCTCGTAATACAATCGGACGCGATACAAGCGTGTGTACTATTTTACACTGGGAACAAACACAACGGCACGAGCATGCCTAACGAGCAATTCGTTTAAGCGAAAAAACTTCGGGAAAATAGTCGGCGGGAAAAAAACGTCACAAAGGGGTGCGTGCTGTCATATAGTTTTTTTTGTTTTCATCCAAATTTTCTGCGGGACTAGTTCGGTACACGTCACAGATCGCGCGCATTCAACTTGAGCGTTTTAATATTGATAATTATGCAGCAATTACAGACTTGAAAATCTTATCAATTTTACCAACCGAGGCGACACGACGTCATTACGTTAACCCATCCACATTAATAACCGTTTTCTTTCATTCTTCTTTTTAAGTCACATCGAAATCCCTACGTTTAAATCTATCTATGAATATTGTATATAATATATGTATATATATATAGGGAGAGAATTGTTAGGCAAAATTAACATTTTGGAAAAAGGTAAAAGAACTTAAAAACTGAACACACTTACGTTAACTTATAATCTTAAAACCCAAAACCACCCTACAACTAACTAGAAAAGCAAGTGTATTAATCGAATCTAAGCTTTTAAATAATGACTATATATTTCGTTTATACTCAGTATTCTTTTTTACCATGTTCGTCATTTTTTCCGTCGTCATGCAGGACAAGTGAATCTTGTTGGTACGATTTATTTTTTTTGTTTTTATAATAATTTTACTAATATACAAACCTACTATTTACTTGCCGCTTAACCTACGTTTTTTTAAGTATGTTCAATATATTTATGAAATAATAACAATTGTACAGATTTTTTTGTATTTTGCCAATATACACATATATTGCATTAGTAGTAACATTAAAANTATACATATATTCATATATATTATTTCCATTAATAATAATTAAAAACCCTTACGAGCTATAAATTTAAAATTCGAATTATTACATCATCGATAATAAATGATTTTGATTTGTTGTTTTTGTTCTCTTTCATTTCTTGTTGACGCGTAAAAAAGTGAATTAAATTGACTCACCACTACCAAGAAGATCACCAGGCAGGAACGAATTTAAGTTGGATGGTGTGCCACGGGCCTGATGATCGCCGCTGTCCAGGGTTGAGGAGCCCCAAAGGCTGGTCGCAGTTGCGGCATTCGGCCAGCCACTGCTCCACGTATCTGAGGCCGGTTTTCCGGGGTTTCTCCAACCGCCCGAAGTGCCGCTTTGTTGGGGAGCTGCCTGTTGCAACAGAGTATTCGCTTCCCAATCGCTCGGATTCTCGGCTAAAATTGTCGTGTTGCCCAATACGCAGTTATTCAGTGCCGTTTGCGCCTGCAAAATTTCAACGTTAAAAACAATTACCACCTGGTATAAACGTTTCGTTAAATGTTTACCTTCGCAGCCTCTTCGCGTGACGAATATTTAGCAAGTGCATAACCTTGGTGCAAATACAACTGGAAGTTTTGTAGAGGACCGTGCTGCATACATAAGGTGCGTAAGGTGGATCCATCAATCTATATTAAAACAAAACAATGTTCACATTATATTTGCGCTATACATTAATACACCTTTTCAAAAAGTTCCTGCATTTTAGAGATACTTTACGCCGACAGTTTTCTAAGATATTTTCGAAAATACGAAGGGAAACTATAGAAACTTCATATGCAACTCTCAATTCAGAATTCAGTAAATATTAAAACATTTTACGTCTTCAATTTCAATTCTTTTCAAATTAGACAAATATTTCTTACTTGTGCTGTCAAGTTTCTTAAGAGTAACCACGGCGAAGTACATCCCCAACTTCCAGGGGCCCTTTCTAAACTCCAAGCATTGGACCTAAGATATGCCGTCCAACCATTAAGGGCCGAACCCTTAGGTACCACTAATCCCGGAGGTGGACCGCGTGATTTCGTTGCCCACAGTTCGGAAGTTACTGCTGTCGATGGGTTCAAATCACCAACAACTCCTTTTGAAGCTGGCAACTTATTCTGAGGACTACAAATATATATGTAAAGCTAACCATACAAATCGATAAAGAAATATTTCAAAAAAGTTAGTTTACCTAGTAAATGCACTCGGGGTCGAAGACGGCGGATTAAAGCTCCAAGTGGATGAACTCAGACCTACAGGTTGAATAGCATCTCCTCCTGGAGGCGAATTTTTGCTTGAATTCATAGAGAACAGTTCTGGATCCTTAATTGTTGGAATCGACAGAGGCGAACGCACCACCGATCCCGGAGTTATACTTGGATCATCTTCAATGGATTTCATTTGCGGACCCTTTAAAAAAATTAAACAGGTTATTCGAATTGACGACACGAGTTCAACTACCAGTAAGAACAAGAAACGTACGACAGAATTGAGAAAAAACAACTTCAATACCTTCCACGGTTTTCCGGGTTCAAATTCAGGTACTAAATCGGTGATAGAGGTTTGAGAGGGTGCAGGCCACTGACCATCCTTGTTATCAGCGGCCACGCTATCGTTTGTACTTGATTCGGGCCAGCCACCTCCGGTGTCACCCGTACGTCCATTCGACCACGGGCTGCAAAACCATATATGATTTCACAACATGTTTTGAATTTACGCTAAACACTACTCACCCATCAGGTTGAGTAAGACCCAGTGGCAATGGATTTAAATTGGGAGAGCTATGCGAGGCTGTCAAAGGTTTTGAAGAAGAACCAGGAGCCCTACTAAATTCTCCAGGGTCTTCTTTGTCCAAAACGGGCAGTTTCCACTGATTCAGTCTTGATTGTTGCTGACTCTAAATTATGATACATCTCTCTTAAACGCATTACAAAAATATACCTTTGGCAATTATACATTGCAACTACAACACTAAATTATAGATAAACAAAACAAAAAACTTACCACTTGAGGATCCTTAATACCGAGATCTGCAAAATTATTTTGTAAAGCGTTTATAGAGTCATGCATAGCGTTAGTCTTGTAGAGATCAGAAGGACCACCAGGTACTCCTCCTGTTAATTGTTGTTGCTGCTGTTTTACATAAATTGCCTGTTGAGCTGCGATTTGATTCTAAAACAGCAATTTATATATTTAATTTTATCATTAATGACGGTATCTATTTATTGACAAAATTTATAGAAATTTCGACTTAAAAATCAATAGTATAAGACTTTCTTAAACTATGTTTCATTAACATACCTGCAAATTAGCAATTTGTTGCTTAGTTTTAGTAATCAAAACGGAACATTGCAATAGCATATTGCTGGCTTTTCCGCCTCCCATTGAAGTTTGTTGTTGCGCCATAGACTGCTGATTAAGCAGCTGCTGAAGAGTCTTTATTTGTTGAAGTAACTGATTCAAAAATACCAGTGTCTGAGGTGCCAGCGGCTGATTTAAGATCTAGAATAATACGGATCGTACAGTTCGACCATAACAAACCCTGAAGAAAACGCCTAATGTTTACCTGAAAACCACCTTTAAAACAAAAGCAACAAAAATTGCTCGTGCATCAATGGCTTATATGGGAATACTCGACGAATACATGTGCTATTGGCTATTTGTCGCGATAAACAATAATACAAATACCTAAAAACATCGCCATTACCAACGAATGTGTATGTGTGTGTAGTATTTTTAAAGTGTATTGTTATTTGCACTCGTAATAACGGAAAAATGTTTCGACGCCGCATTAACGACAAAAAATTAATAACGTAACTATTTTTATTAATTAAAACTAAAATTAATAACCTAATANTGTGATTTCAAAGTATCGGTGAATGCTTGTTTTTTTTTTTAATATTTTAGAATGAAACATAGCAAATAAGTAAATTTCTCCATCTGAAAAAAAGAAAATGAATCATAAATTCTCTCATATATATATATATATATATATATAATTGTTTTATACATAAAAACGTTCTCATTTTGGTTTTCGGAAATCATCGACTTCTCATCAATTGGATCCAACTTTTAATCACCGATAAGACTGTTTTATTTTCAATTTTTTTATTCAATTTTATTCACCAACCTGATGATTTAAATAACCGGCCTGCACGGCCATTTGTATTTGTTGCACAAGCATCCTAAGTTGCTGTTGCGTAGGAGTCGATTGAGTCTGAAGAGTGCGAGGCGTAGCGCCGGTACCTGCAAAGCCTTGCGACCCGCCGCTTTGAGCCAACATCTTTTGCACGATCGCCGGAGACATATTATTTATTAACGAACTATTATTAGCACCACTCGGTGGATTGTTCATGTTGTTCAGTAGGTTTGGAGCATTACCGCCCTAAAACAAAAGACGGTGAGTGTTAAAAATAAAGAAAATTCTTATTAATATTTATTTACCGGTGGGAACGGCATCTGAGCGGTAGGTCCGGTAGGAAAACGTTGTCCGGGGAAGGGACCAGTTGCTTGGTGATCGTAATGGTCCTCGTGGCGGCCTCTCCAGCTTTCCATGCCGGCAGCACTACGAAGAGTACTTAACATATCGAGAGCATCGTCCATATTCATTTCACGTATTCGTAACGCGCTCTCAGCATCTTCTTTCTATTTGTCACGTAAAGTAGTTTAACAAATGAAATTGAATATGCTAACTATCTATGTACCTTATAGCCCATGTCGACCAGTGTTCGAAACTGTTTCGAATTCCAGATCATTTCCTTCGTAAGTGACTGCTTGTTAGCTTGTTTGTGACCCCAATCGATGTCATTGTCCCACAATGGTCCCGTGATGGGCTTCTGTTTAGCGCTCCACGGTCCAGAACCGTCGTCTCCCCATCCTGGACCGGTCTCATCCCACGAGCCATTTCTGCCATGTACCCCCCAAGACCCTTCTGGTTTTACACGCGACTGTGCTGCCATACCCGGCGGTCCAGCAACACCACTACCGCGACTCATATTAGCCCCTGTTCGTAAAGAAAAATCACTCCATTAAAATAATAAATAAAATTATTCAAGCATCGGCAAAATGTTACACCACAACAAAAAAAAAATAATCTTCACTAAATACCTTGTTGCGGATTACCCCACAATGACGTCCCGTCATCGTAATTAGGCACAGTACGTCTTTGAGTAGGTGGGGATGGTTCCTCCCAACCCGAAGTAGCTTGGGGACCCATCGGTATTTTTGCTTGATGGTGCATATGATGAGCATTTGTTTGTGGCCCTGTTTGTCCCCAAAATGCTTCTGCTCCTGCCCCATTTAAACGACCGGTAATACCTGTTATAATATTAATGTGAGTCACAGCGAATAACGAGTTGTCGATTTATAACCGCTGGAGCACAGAAGCATCGGTGAATAAAAAAAAAAGAAAAGAAAAACCAGGAATTACCTCTAGGATCTCCGCGCATATCGCGTATCTGTTCACGAGGATCCAACATACGCATTGGGTCTGAGCTTCCGCTACGCATGTCACGCAAGTCAGGTCGCATGTCACGCGGATCCATACCCGTAGGACCGGGATTGGCGGAACGCGGATCTCCCCAGCCGGCTCCACCTGCAGTACCCCAATCATTCTCTTTCTTGGGGGCTATAAATATTTGTTAGTAGCAAAAAAAAAAACGGGAATAATTCAGAATCAGGTTAAACAACGAGGAGCGGAATTATGCAATGTACTATCTGTAATGTGTTCATTATATCAAAAACGATACAACTGAATAGTAAAAGATCTACTTCACACCTATTTTAAAATTATTAATGTTCCTGAATAAACGAACTATAACGAAATAACGCCAACACTACTAATGTTCTTCCTATTATTTACTCGTGCAAAAAATTAACATAGTGCAGAATAATGGGTTAGGAAATACTTTTTATATTTAGTTTCCATTTACAAAGTAGAAGACATTTACAATTTCAAGAGAGAGTTTTCTTTCACAAACCAGTTGTATCTGTTTTAACAATATAAATAACGACACCATTTTTCGCAAACTATAATGTTTGGGAAAATTGAGAAGTTAAAAAAAACTAACAATTAGAAATAACACCCATCACCATCATTAAAAACAAAAAAGCCATACGTGCAGAACCCACAATAACTCACCTCCCCACATTCCTCCTCCACTGTTTCCTGTATTTCCCCATTGCTGTTGTCCTGATGGAACACCCGTCCACACATTAGAGGTATCCGCGACATCATCATCTTCGCCCCATGTGCCGCCAATATTGGTTAATGGTGTGTGGCCCCAAGGCGTTTTTTGCTGGGGTTGAGGAGGTGGTTGACCACCATTACGCAAATTTGCTTCCCATAATTCTGTCCCATTGTTGACTGTTGGTTTCCAAGGAGGCGCGTTCGTACCATCCAATTTTATGGGAGGCTCCGGACTTCCCGGAATTTCCCACGTCGTATCTTGATTAATATGCTGTTGATTTTTAAACCAGTGTTAGCGATTATTATTTTTTAACAGACTAAATTAGAGAATCGAAAGGCAACTTACGCCTCCCCATCCATCGTGGCTAAAGATAGCTTCTCGCATATTATTCAGCTGCTCTAATTGCTGCTTGGTCGTATTCGTTGAAGTCGTATTGTTAACATTATTATTCGTAGTAGTCGGCGCAATGTTGGCGGTCGTCGAAACTGGGGGGCCGTTAGGAGGCTTATTTCCTCCAGGTTGTCCCCATGCCGACTGGTTGGGCTGAGAAGACGGTGGAGGCTGCTGTCCATTTTGTTGCATATTCGAATTCGACTTGTTGGCTAAAACGAAAGGGAAAAATCACAATTAATAAACTTAAAAATCAGCATTTTTATTAGAAATACGATGTTTAGCCAAACATTTTATCGAAAAAATAATGAGAAAATTAAAACAGGAAAACAGCATATGTACGTGTATATCTACTGGATGGCTTAATAGACACAAAGAGAATTTTTCCCGTTTTCGACTTACTGTCGGTATTTGGGGGACCTTGTCCATTAGGTGGACGATTATTGGCATTTGCCCATTGCTGTGTACCTGTTTGATTCGGATTGGCAGCATTAGCTGTACCCCAGCCGCTTGAATTGTTTGCTGCAACAAAGTTACCTTACTAACTTCAGTTGATTTTTGAAATTTTACTTGTAATTAATTTAATTTAATCCGTCTTATTGGGATTTATTATGAAAATTAAAATAAATAAAATGATACTCACAGTAAACAAAACAAGAACATCGTTTGTACATCGATAATTGATGTACAAAGTAAAATTAATTAAACCTAAAATTGATACTTACAATTGTTGCTGCTGGCCTGTTGTGGTGGAGTTCCCCATCCGGAAGTTCCAGCACTAAGAGAACTCTCACCCCCTCCGTAAAGTCCAAGGGCCAATTTGAAGCCCTGACGTTCCAGAATACGTGTGCGTTTACTTAGCTGTATGAGCCTATCGAGATTATAATAATTATCGCAGTTGTCGTTGTCGCGGCTATGAACGCTTGCAGTTTCAATAGCAGTCAAAGAGCTATGAGGTTCTTCACTAGGAGGACTATCTTTAGTAATAGTATTAGCATTATCATTTATAGTAGTATTATCTTGAGTGAGGTTCAGTTCAACGGTGAGGTCGTTTTCGAGGTCATCAGACTTTTGGTTGGGAATGTCTTGTCCAAGGAGTTCTAGAGCACCAAACTTACATCCTAGCTTATCCCTATCGCCTACATTATCGTTATTATTAACATTATAATTATTATTGTTGTGTGTGACCGACGAACGGTCGTTACGTTGTATTTTTGGTACGGTAACAGAATTATTAATCAGAAGACAATTTTCGGTCACAGATTGCATCCTAAAATTAGAATAATAATAGGAGTTGCCGATTTTTACGTGCGGGCAACCGCTTGAGCCGGATATCACAGAAGAAGGCGCGCCCGGCTGTGGGACGCGAGGGGCTGCACTTGGGAGGTCGGCTCGACCCCCCCAAGAGACCCGAGCGACTTGTACTGGGGATGCGCGGCCCCTCATGGCTGACGCTTCTTGAGGCACTTGGTAGGTAGGAAATGTAGAGTTCGGCTCGGAGGGGGCGGGGTCGCGCATTTTCAACAGTGCTCCATTTCAGTCTGGCCAGCCAGAGATCTGCAGACAATTTTTTTGTTATTATTATTATTATTATCTGTTATTAATTTACATTAAAATCTACCGATAAATCGATACAATACACAACCTATGCACAGTGCATGCAGGGTTGTATGACCGGTTGTCTAAGCTGCATACTTTCTTCAACCGTACTACCGTATGAGCGTTAAATCATTTTGTGATTTCAAAGTATCGGTGAATGCTTGTTTTTTTTTTTAATATTTTAGAATGAAACATAGCAAATAAGTAAATTTCTCCATCTGAAAAAAAGAAAATGAATCATAAATTCTCTCATATATATAT